>NW_026138242.1:162500-262296 GCF_025592945.1 Manacus candei
GAGGAAAAGAAGCGCCTTTGGCTCCCTGTTGTTCCCTGGGAATGCGGGAACGGCCCCGGATCCGGCAGGAGGCCCCGTGCCCGCAGGCAGGGGCAGCAGGTGCCCGCGTGTGCCCCCAGCCCGGGGCACGGCTCGGCTTCGGCCCCGCCCCGGCCGGAGCCGGACCCCAAAAACAGGGGAAAACTGCGACTCCAACCTCTGGGGCCGGGGAAAAGGGATGTTGAGTGCGGAGTTGGCCAGGTAGGATGGCCCTGTCCTGGTATCCTGGCATAGGGTGGGCATGTTCCCATTATCCTGGCATAGGATGGCCATGTTCCCATTATCCTGGCATAGGATGGCCCTGTCCTGTTATCCTGGCATAGGATGGCCATGTTCCCATTATCCTGGCACAGGATGGCCATGTTCCCATTATCCTGGCATAGGATGGCCCTGTCCTGTTATCCTGAAATAGGATGGCCATGTTCTCTTATCCTGGCATAGGATGGCCATGTCCTGTTATCCTGGCATAGGATGGCCATGTCCTGTTATCCTGGCATAGGATGGCTGTGTTCCCATTATCCTGGCATAGGATGGCCATGTTCCCATTATCCTGGCATATGATGGCTGTGTTCCCATTATCCTGGCATAGGATGGCCATGTTCCCATTATCCTGGCATAGGATGGCCCTGTCCTGTTATCCTGGCACAGGATGGCCATGTTCCCATTATCCTGATGTGGGATGGCCCTGTCCTGTTATCCTGGCATAGGATGGGCATGTTCCCATTATCCTGTGTCCCATTATCCTGGCATAGGATGGCCCTGTCCTGTTATCCTGGCATAGGATGGGCATGTTCCCATTATCCTGTGTCCCATTATCCTGGCATAGGATGGCCCTGTCCTGTTATCCTGGCATAGGATGGGCATGTTCCCATTATCCTGGCATAGGATGGCCATGTTCCCATTATCCTGGCATACGATGGCCCTGTCCTGTTATCCTGGCATAGGATGGGCATTTTCCCATTATCCTGGCATAGGATGGCCATGTTCCTGTTATCCTGATTTAGGAGGGCTGTGTCCCTGTTATCCTGATGTGGGATGGCTGTGTCCCCATTATCCGGCCTCTCCGAGCTGGTTGATGTCGGATGACCATGTTATCCCTGTTATCCTGGTGCGGGATGGATGTGTCTCCTTCATCCCAGTCCAGGATGGCCACGTCCTGTTATCCCAACAGAGGATGGGCCATATCCCATTATCTCAACACAGGACAGTCATGTCCCATTATCCCAGCACAGGATGGCCATATCCCATTATTGCAACACAGGATGGCCATATCCCATTATTGCAACACAGGATGGCCATACCCCATTATTCCAATGCAGGACATCCATGTCCTGTTATCCCAACAGAGGGTGGGCCATATCCTGTTCTCCCAACACAGGACAGTCATGTCCCATTATCTCAACAGATGATGGCCATATCCTGTTATCCCAACAGAGGATGGGCCATATCCCATTGTCCCATGGCAGGACATCCGTGTTCTGTTATCTCAGCAGATGATGGGCCATATCCCGTTATCCCAACACAGGACATCCGTGTCCCATTATCCCAACAGAGGATGGCCATATCCCATTATCCCAACACAGGACATCCATGTCCTGTTATCTCAACAGAGTATGGCCATATCCCGTTATCCCAGCACAGGACATCTGTGTCCCATTACCCCAACAGAGGATGGGCCATTTCCCGTTCTCCCACGGCAGGACATCCGTGTCCCGTTATCCCAACAGATGATGGCCATATCCTGTTATCCCAACAGAGGATGGGCCATATCCCGTTGTCCCACGGCAGGACATCCATGTCCCGTTATCCCAACAGGGGATGGTCATTTCCCGTTCCCCCAGCACAGGACATCCGTGTCCCATTATCCCACGTCAGGACATCCGTGTCCCGTTATCCCAACAGGGGATGGCCATATCCCGTTCTCCCACGTCAGGACATCCGTGTCCCGTTCCCGGCCTCTCCTCCTCGTTGAGCCTGAGGGTGAGATCCCTCCCTGCGGCACCCACGGACAGAGCTCAGCCCTCGGGGCCGCCGAGGTCGATCCTGGGGGATCTCTCGGCACGAACCCGAGTAACAAACTGACACTAAACCCCCCCAAAAAGACCGGGACCACTCAAGTGCAACTCCGTCTACCCCGCCAGGGTCCGCAGGCGCTTCCACATCTCCTCTTGAGCACCGGTATCAAAGGCTCCGGCACAGCTCCGGGCACCTGACCTTGGGCCAGCGCAGGAGGAGGGAGAGCTCCGGAGCCAGCCCAGCACGGTCTCCGTCTCATTCCCAGGTGCAAAACCAGGCTGAAAAGGGGTGGAGGAAAATCTGAGGATTGCAGGTAATGCCAAGAGCCGGCCCTTCGCCATGACCGTGCCGGGCCGGCCGGAGGCCGGAGCCGCAGGGCCACCCCGACCCCAGGCGGGGCCGCAGCCGTAGATGACGATCCTTGACCGTCGGCCTCACGATTCCTCCTCGGAGGGATGGCGGGACAGCCTCCACCGCGAGTGGGCTCCTCCACTGCCCCGGTAGATTCCGGACGTTGGGATGGCGGGGTCGGAGCCCCGGTAGCTCCGCTCCGTAGGGCGTCCGGAGACTCGGAACGTTGAGGTTTCTCCTCCACCTGCATGGATCTTCTCGCATGGAGCAGCCAGCTGGGCTGGCCCTGGATCGAGGCCGATCCCGGGGCGGGGTGGGGGGACCCGGAGAGCTCCTGTCCTTCCCGCTTTCCGGAAAAAAAGTAGCACGTCCGACCCCGCGCCGCCCTCGCCGCGGTGCAGCGGGGTCCAGGCCGGGCTCCGGCGAGGGGGGAGAGATCCCAAAGCTGGGAATTTCGGGAGCTTTGGGGAGTTTGTCCTCCGCTTGTTGTCCTCCGCTTGCAGCCGGCGGGTGCGCCGGGGCGGCTCCGCCCCGGCAGGGCAGCGATCCCACCTCGGCCCCTCCGAGCGCTCCCGGAACGCCGGCGGATCCCCCGGGAGCGAGGGGAGCGGCGCCGGGAGCCGCCGCCGAAGGTAACCGGGGTCAAAACCCAGCCTTAAACCGCCACAAATCCCGAATTCCGGAGGGGGCCCGGTGTCCCTGGAGTCCTCAGATTCCAAAAAAAAAAAAAAAAAGAGGTGACTCAAAGCCTGGCAGCGTCGCCGCCCTTCCCGGCGCGGGAAGGGGATCCCGGCGCCTCGGAGCCGGAGGGGCGAGGAATTCCTTTGGACTTTGGTTAAACCCAAATTCCTGCCGGGACGAGGCGCTGCCCCGGAGCCCCGCTGGGCCCGTCCCGGACCTGGGCTCGCCGAGCCAGTCCAGGCCTGGGGTCGCCTCTCCCGGGGGTCGTTCCCTGGCTGTGAATCCTTCGGGATTGTCCCCGGCGGATCTTTGTTTCCCACCGCTCTTAAAGACTCAGCCGGCGCCAAACCGATCGCTCGGTGGCCGAAACGAGCCCGGCCCGCGTTTTCCCGGCGGAGCTTCCCGGTTCCCTGGGCGGCCCCGTGACTTCTCCGCCTCTCTCCCGTGTTTTTTCCCCGCAGGGGGAAGATCCCTTCACGGATGAAATCGCGGATCAGGACGTGGACGAAGCTCTGGAGGGCGGAGACGGCGCCGAGCAGAGACCGAGCGAGGCCGGCGCGGCCGAGGCCGCCCCGGGCGGGGAAGGAGCCGCCGGGGGAACCGCGGAAGGGGGAGCAACTTCCCAGGAGTTTTCCAAACCCGAGGAATTCCTTAAAAGCCTGGGAGAGCAGGACCAGCCCCCCAAGCCGCTGCTGATGCCGCCGTTCCTGCAGGACGACGAGCTGGAAGCGGAGGAGGGGGCGACGACGGAGGCGCCTTCGGAAGCCGCGGAAGAGGCGCCGGAGGGTGCCCAGAACCCCCCAGAATCGGGGCTTTCCCCCCAAAATCAAACTGAGGGCCGGGGCAGGGAAGGGAGGGGGAGGAAGAGGAGGAAAAGGGGAATGAAGCAGCGGCCGGAGGCAGCGAGGAAGAGGAGGAGGAGGAGGAGGAGGAAGAGGCTCCAGCGGCCGCGGAGCCGCAGTCGGAAGAACTGTGAATATCCCAGCCAAGGTGATGGTTTGATCCTGGGGTTTTTAATTGTTTTATTGTTTGTTTTTTTTAATTATTTATCTCCCAGCTGAAATTTTGGGTGTAATTAAGGGGAGGGCCCCGGAGCTGCTTCTCCCCCCCCTTCCCCCCCCCCCCGGTTTTCCCTCGTTCCGGTGGATTTTTCCCTTCGTTTCTTCCAAACTTGTGGTTTCTCCTTCCAGGATGAAGAACGGGAGGAAGCCGGAGAGTGTCCGAGGAAAAAACCCTCCGGCTGCGTTTTGGGGGGGGGGGGGGGGGGGGAGGGGGAGTTTTAGGAAGAAAAAAGGCAAAAAAAAAAAAAATTAAAAATAATAAAAAAAAGAAAAAAAACAAACAAGTTGAGGTTTGGAAAAAAAAACCAAACAACAAACCAATAAAAGGCAGCGATTGGATCCCGGCGGCTCCGTGGGTTTGGTCCTTCCCCTGCTCCCAAAATCCTCCACTCAGGGAACTTTTTACTTGGTTATTTCACAAGAAAGGGAATTTTTCTGCTTGGGAAAGGGGTGGGATTTTCATTTTCCTCGTGAGCAGGTGACAGTTTGGGGCCGTAATTAAGTTTTTTTCAGGAATAATTCAACTCTAATGAAGTTCACGTTCCCCAAAAATCCCTTTTCCAGCAGAACTTGCAGGTTGCAGCCACGCCTCCTTGCCCCACCCTGCTTCCTAAAGGATCCCCCAAAAAGAAGGAATGATTTGGGATTTCTCAGGTGCCAGCAGCAAGGTTGGATGGGGAGGAAATTCTTCAGGGTTTTGGGGTTTTTTTTGACCAAACTCTCCTTTTTTCAACCCACCCGTGGCCCCTCCGTGGGACCCTTCCCGGATGCCCCCAGTGCCCCCCACCCCGGTGCCCCCCGGTAGCCCCCACCCTCCCCCCATTACAGCCCCGGACCCCCCCATCGGTGACCCCCGACCCCCCCTTGGCATCCCCGGGGAGCCCCCCCGGTTCATCCCTTTCAGGTGTCCCCTGGACTCCTGCCGGTGCCTCCCCCCCCCCCCCGGTGTCCCCTGGACCCCCTCGGTGCCCCCCCGGTGTCCCCTCCCTCCCGGTGTCCCCTCCATCCCGGTGCCCCCCCCCGGTGTCCCCTCCATCCCGGTGTCCCCCCCGGTGTCCCCTCCCTACCGGTGTCCCCCCCGGTGGCCCCTCTCCCTCCCGATGTCCTCCCGGTGCCCCCCCCCGGTATCCCCCCCCCTCGTGTCCCCTCCCTCCCGGTGCCCCCCCCGCCGGTGTCCCCGTTGTGACGTCACCGCTCGGGGCGCGGCGGCCCCGGCGGGGGGGAAGGGGGGTGTGTGTGTGTCCTGTCTGTCGGTGTGTGTGTCTGTGTCTGTGTGTCCGTGTGTCTGTCTGTGTGTCCGTGTCTGTCTGTGTGTGTGTCTGTGTGTCCGTGTATCTGTGTGTCTGTCTCTCTATGTGTCTGTCTCTCTGTGTGTCTGTGTCTGTGTATCTGTGTGTCCGTGTGTCCGTGTGTATCTGTGTGTCCGTGTATCTGTGTGTTCGTGTGTCCGTGTGTCCGTGTGTCTGTGTGTCCGTGTATCTGTGTGTCTGTCTCTCTATGTGTCTATCTCTCTGTGTGTCTGTGTCTGTGTATCTGTGTGTCCGTGTGTCCGTGTGTGTCTGTGTGTCCGTGTATCTGTGTGTCCATGTGTCCATGTATCTGTGTGTCCATGTATCTGTGTGTCAGTGTGTCTGTGTGTCCGTGTATCTGTGTCCGTGTGTCTGTGTGTGTGTCCGTGTGTGTGTCTGTGTGTCTGTGTATCTGTGTGTCTGTCTCTCTATGTGTCTGTCTCTCTGTGTGTCCGTGTCCGTGTGTCCGTGTGTCTGTGTGTGTGTCCGTGTATCTGTGTGTCTGTCTCTCTATGTGTCTGTCTCTCTGTGTGTCTGTGTCCGTGTGTCTGTGTGTCCGTGTGTCCGTGTGTCTGTGTGTCCGTGTGTCCGTGTATCTGTGTGGTCTGTGTCCGTGTGTCCGTGTATCTGTCTGTCCGTGTGTCCATGTATCTGTGTCCGTGTATCTGTGTGTCTGTCTCTCTGTATGTCTGTCTCTCTATGTGTCTGTATCTGTGTGTCTGTCTCTCTATGTGTCCGTGTGTATCTGTGTGTCCGTGTCCGTGTGTCTGTCTGTGTGTCCGTGTGTCTGTCTGTGTGTCCGTGTGTCTGTCTGTGTATCTGTGTGTCCGTGTGTCCGTGTGTCTGTCTGTGTGTCCGTGTATCTGTATGTCTGTCTCTCTACGTGTCTGTGTCTGTGTGTCTGTCTCTCTATGTGTCCGTGTATCTGTGTGTCCGTGTGTCGGTGTGTCCGTGTGTATCTGTCTGTCCGTGTGTGTGTGTGTGCGCGCGCTGGGGGCGGGGCGTGTCCCGCAGCGCAGTGACGTCACGCGCAGCGCGGTGAGGTCAGCGCGGCGCCGCTGCCGGACCCGCTGCCCCTCGGTGCCCGCGGCCCCCCCGCCCCTCCCCTCCCTCCTCCTCCTCCTCCATCCTCCTCCTCCTCCTCCTCCGCCCCCCCGCGCCGCCCCCGGCCCTGCGCGGGACCCCCGCGGGTACGCGGCGGGAGGGCGGCTCGCCCGGCCCGGCCCCCTCAGGTAAGAGCGGGGCCGAGGGCGCGGCGGGAAGGAGGGGCCGGCCCGGGCCGGGCCGGGCCGGTGCGGGGGGTGTCGCGGCTCGTGAGGGGTGTCTGTGAGTCTGTCTGTCTGTCTGTCCGTATCTGTGTGTGTGTGTGTGTGTGTGTGAGGGGTGGGGGGTGCTGGGGGGGGCGCCGCGATTCACGAACGCCGCGTACGTCGCCCCGCCGGCGTAACCCGCATTGCGTAATGCGGCCGCTGCGTCAGGGGCGGCTGCGCAAAGGGCGTAACCCGCGCGCTCCCCCACACACACACGGCTCCCCTTACGTAAACGGGCGTAACCCGCGCTCTCCCCCCACCCCACGACTCCCCTTACGCAAACGGCGTAACCCGCGCTCCCCACACACACACGGCTCCCCTCACGCAAACGGCGTAACCCGCGCTCCCCTCACACAGACTCACACACACACGGTTCCCCTCACGAAACAGCGTAACCCGCGCTCCCCTCACACAGACTCACACACACACGGTTCCCCTCACGAAACAGCGTAACCCGCGCTCCCCACACACACACGGCTCCCCTCACGCAAACGGCGTAACCCGCTCTCCCCCCCCCACACACACTTACGGCTCCCCTCACGCAAACGGTGTAACCTGCGTTCCCCCCCTACAGACACACACGGCTCCCCTCACGCAAACGGCGTAACCCGCGCTCCCCCCTCACACACACACACGGCTCCCCTCACGCAAACGGCGCAAAGGCGGGGGCGCCGCTGGCGGAGCGCCGGTCACGCGCCGGGGCCGGGCGCTGGGCAGGAAGGCGGGGGCCGTCCCGCCGCAAACCCGGCCGGGGGTGCCGTGCGGGGGACGCGCGGCCCTTACGGGGAGGGCGTCTCCGTTTTTACCGGGGTGTGTGTGTGTGTGTGTAGGGGGGTGGTTCTCCGCTCCGGCGGCGGGGCGGGTCGGGGGGGGGGAAGGAGCGCCCATCGCGCTGCGCCGGCGGGGTTACGCCGTTTGCGTAGCGCTGAGGCGGCGCTGCGCACCGTGCGTAGGGCGGGGCCGCGCTGCGCCTTTGCGTAGCGCCCCGTCCGCTCTGCCCTACGCCACCTGCGCGAACGCTTCCGCCGTACGCCGTTCCCGTAAGCCCCTCTCCGCTCCGCCGTGCACAATCCGCGTAACTCCCGCTCTGCTCTTTGCGTAAGCCCGCCCGCGCTCTCCCGTCCGCCGCCCCGCTCCCCGCCCCGCGCCGTTCGCGTCCCCCCCCGGCCGCCGTTCGCGCAGGCGGGCGCGGGGCGGGCGGGGCCTCCCCCCCCCCGTACGCCGCTGGCGTAGCGCGGGGCGGGGCCGGCGCGCGGGGGGCACTTCCTGCCGCCGCCATTTTGTCGCGGAGCGGGAGGAAGCGGCGGCGGCGGCGGCGGCTCCTGCACGGCGGCAGCGCCGGCCCGGCCCGGCCCGCGGTGAGTCACGGCCGGGCCGTTTCCCCCCCCCGACCTCCCGCCGCTCCCCCCCCGCGCCGCTCCCGCCGAGGGGAGGCCGCTCCCGTTAGGCCCGGCCCGCTCTTCCCTCCCCACCCCCGTTAGGCCCGGCCCGCTCCTTCCGCCCCCCCCCCCCCCCCCCCGCCCCGTTAGGCCCGGCCCAAGCCCTGCGAGGCCCGGGCGGCCCTCGGGGTGAGGGGAGGGAGCGGGGAAGGCGCGCCGGGGGCGCCCGTGGCAGGGGAACGGCCCCCGAGGTGCCGCCGCCGCCGCTCGGGGCCCTCCCGGGGCCCGCCCGCGCTGCCGCCCGCGGGCTGTTGACCTTCCCCCGCGCGGTTCTCCCCGATCCTGGCGGTTCTCCGCTGCCGTGCGGGAATTGTAACGCTGCGAGGATCGGCTCCGGGGACGGGGGGACTCTTGACCCGCTCTCGGCGGTTTGGGGCTGGGAAGGGGGACCTCGGGGGATGTCCCCGGGGGGGGTTGGGGTGACAGGGGCACCCTGGGCGATGCCGCGGCTCTTCCGGGTGGTTTGGGGTGACAGGGGGACCCTGGGGGTGTCCCCGGGTGTTTTGGGGTGACAGGGGGACCCTGGGGGTGTCCCCGGGTGTTTTGGGGTGACAGGGGCACCCTGGGGGTGTCCCCGGGTTTTTTGGGGTGTTTTGGGGTTCTCTGGGGGTGTTTTGGGGTGACAGGGGGACCCTGGGGGTGTCCCCGGGTGTTTTGGGGTGACAGGGGCACCCTGGGGGTGTCCACGGGTTTTTTGGGGTGTTTTGGGGTTCTCTGGGGGTGTTTTTGGGTGACAGGGGGACCCTGGGGGTGTCCCCGGGTGTTTTGGGGTGACGGGGGGACCCTGGGGGTGTCCCCGGGTGTTTTGGGGTGACGGGGGGACCCTGGGGGTGTCCCCGGGTGTTTTGGGGTGGGAAGGGGTTCTCTGGGGGTGTTTTGGGGTAACAGGGGGTCCCTGGGGGTGTCCCCGGGTGTTTTGGGGTAACAGCGGGACCCTGGGGGTGTCCCCGGGTTTTTTGGGGTGGGAAGGGGTTCTCTGGGGGTGTTTTGGGGTAACGGGGTGACCCTGGGGGTGTCCCTGGGGGTGTTTGGGTGACAGGGGCACCTTGGATTCTGCTAGGAGCAGGGAAGGGAATCCCGGGGGTGTCCCCAGGGGTTTTGAGGTGGGAAGGGGGTCCCCGAGGGTTTCCCCACATGTTTTGGGGTGACAGGAAGTCCCCGGGGGTATCACCACGCGTTTTGGGGTGTGGGAGGGGGTCCCTGGGGGTTTTGGGGTGACAGAGGATCCCCGGGGGTATCCCCTCATGTTTTGGGGTGACAGGGGGTCCCCGGGGGTGTCCCCAGATGTTTTGGGGTGACAGGGGGTCCCTGGGGATGTCCCCACATGTTTTGGGGTGACAGGGGGTCCCTGGGGGTGTCCCCACATGTTTTGGGGTGTGGGAGGGGGTCCCTGGGTGTTTTGGGGTGACAGAGGATCCCCGGGGGTATCCCCTCATGTTTTGGGGTGACAGGGGGTCCCTGGGGGTGTCCCCAGATGTTTTGGGGTGACAGGGGGTCCCCGGGGGTATCTCCTCATGTTTTGGGGTGACAGGGGGTCCCCGAGGGTTCTGGGGTTCCCCCCTGAACTGTCCCCTCCCAGGGCCACCCATTTGGGGCCAGAAGAGTAAAAGTGGGGAGCGTTTGCTACGCCCGTGGTTAATTAACAGCACACCAATTAACCCCAGAACTCGTTAGGAGCTCCTCCCACTCTCCCCTTCATTAACCCCCCTCCCCATCAGCCTCATCCCGGCCGGGTTTCCTCGGATCTCCTTTCCCAAAATGCCCCCCAAAAGTTACCAAAAGCACCCCCAGTTTTACCCCCCGAGCAGTTCCAGCTCTCCCCGCTCTCCCTCCGGGAGGGTTTTCCCAGGAAAAGCTCCCTGGGCCCTGTTATCTCTCATTTATCCCTCAGTTATTCCTCAGTTCTCCCTCATTTATCCCTCAGTTCTCCCTCATTTATCCCTCAGTTCTCCCTCATTTATCCCTCAGTTCTCTCTCAGTTATCCCTCAGTTCTCTCTCAGTTATTCCTCAGTTATTCCTCACTTCTCCCTCACTTCTCCCTCACTTCTCCCTCACTTCACTTCTCCCTCAGTTCCCTCTCAGTTATTCCTCAGTTCTCCCTCATTTATCCCTCAGTTCTCCCTCAGTTCTCCCTTGGTTATTCCTCAGTTCTCCCTCACTTCTCCCTCAGTTCTCTCTCAGTTGTCCCTCAGTTATTTCACATTTATTCCTCATTTATCCCTCATTTATCCCTCAGTTCTCCCTCAGTTATTCCTCATTTATCCCTCTGTTCTCCCTCAGTTCTCCCTCATTTATCCCTCACTTCTCCCTCAGTTCTCCCTCTCCTCTCCCTCAGATATCCCTCATTTATCCCTCATTTATCCCTCACTTCTCCCTCACTTCTCCCTCAGATCCCAACATCCAACAGCTCCCGGGTGGGGCTCGGGGTATGGGAGCAGCTCGGTAATTAAGGTGCTAATTAAACCATAACCAATTTGGGTTCTGGCCCTGAAGGGACCCCCTGTGGGAGCTGCTCAAGGAGGGGGGGGTTGTTGGCTCCTGGTTTTGGGATTCCCAGAGTTTGGGGGGGTTTGAGCATCACCTGGCAAAGTTTAGGGGGGTTTGAGCATCATTTGTCCACTTTTGGGGTGGTCTGAGTGTTGTTTGTCCACGTTTGGGGTTGTTTAAAAATCCTTTGGGGGGGTTTGGGGTGGTCTGATCGTTGTTTCCCACAGTTTTGGGGTGGTTTGAGCATCGTTTGCCCACATTTGGGGTTATTTAAAACTCCTTTGTGGAGGTTTGGGGTGGTCTGATCGTTGTTTCCCAAAGTTTTGGGGTGGTTTGAGTATCATTTCCCCAAGTTTGGGGTCATTGAAAAGTCACTTGTCAAAATTTGGGGTGGTCTGATTGTTGCTTTGCTAAAGTTTCAGGATGGTTTGAGCATCACCTGTCAAAGTTTGGAGTTGTTTAAAAACCCTTTGTGGAAGTTTGGGGTGGTCTGATCGTTGTTTCCCACAGTTTTGGGGTGGTTTGAGTATCATTTCCCCAAGTTTGGGGTCATTGAAAAGTCACTTGTCAAAATTTGGGGTGGTCTGATTGTTGCTTTGCTAAAGTTTCAGGATGGTTTGAGCATCACCTGTCAAAGTTTGGGGTTGTTTAAAAACCCTTTGTGGAAGTTTGGGGTGGTCTGGTCGTTGTTTCCCACAGTTTTGGGGTGGTTTGAGCATTGTTTGTCCACATTTGGGGTGGTTTAAAAATCCTTTTTGGAGGTTTGGGGTGGTCTGATCATTGCTTCCCACAGTTTTTTGGGTGGTTTGAGCATCACCTGTCAAAGTTTGGGGGGGTTAAAAACTCCTTTGTGGAGGTTTGGGGTGGTCTGATCGTTGTTTCCCACAGTTTTGGGGTGGTTTGAGCATCGTTTCCCAAAGTTTGGGGTCATTGAAAAGTCACTTGTCAAAATTTGTGGCGGTTTGATCGTTGCTTCCCAAAAGTTTTGGGTGGTTTGAGCATCACCTGTCAAAGTTTGGGGGGGTTAAAGAATCCTGTGTCAAAGTTTCCCAAAGTTTGGGGTGGTTTGAGCATCGTCTGTCAAAGTTTGGGGTCATTGAAAAGTCACTTGTCAAAATTTGGGGTGGTTTGAACATCGTCTGTCAGAGTTTGGGGTTGTTTAAAAACCCTTTGTGGAAGTTTGGGGTGGTCTGATCGTTGTTTCCCCAAGTTTTGGGGTGGTTTGAGCATCGTTTCTCAGAGTTTGGGGTCATTGAAAAGTCACTTGTCAAAGTTTGGGGTGATTTGATCGTTGCTTCCCACCGTTTTTGGGGTGGTTTGAGAATTGTTTGTCCAAATTTGGGGTTGTTTAAAATTCCTTTGTGGAGGTTTGGGGTGGTTTGATCGTTGCTTCCCCAAGTTTTGGAGTGGTTTGAGCATCATTTGTCCACATTTGGGGTCATTGAAAAGTCACTTGTCAAAGTTTGTGGCAGTTTGATCGTTGTTTCCCACAGTTTTGGGGTGGTTTGAGCATCGTTTCCCAAAGTTTGGGGTCGTTGAAAAGTCACTTGTCAAAATTTGGGGTGGTTTGATCGTTGCTTCCCAAAAGTTCTGGGGTGGTTTGAGCATCACCTGTCAGAGTTTGGGGGGGTTAAAAAATCCTCTGTCAAAGTTTCCCACAGTTTTTGGGGTGGTTTGAGCATCGTCTGTCAAAGTTTGGGGTGGTTTGAGCATCGTTTGTCCACATTTGGGGTGGTTTAAAAACCCTTTGTGGAGGTTTGGGGTGGTTTGATCGTTGTTTCCCAAAGTTTTGGGGTGGTTTGAACATCACCTGTCAAAGTTTGGGGGGGTTTAAAACTCCTTTGTGAAAGTTTTGGGGTGGCTTGATCGTTGTTTCCCACAGTTTTGGGGTGGTTTGAGCATTGTCTGTCAAAGTTTGGAGTTGTTTAAAAATCCTTTGTGGAACTGCTTCCCACAGTTTTTGGCATGGTTTGAGCATCATCTGTCAGAGTTTGGGGTCGTTGAAAAGTCACTTGTTAAAATTTGGGGTGGTCTGATCGTTGCTTCCCAAAATTTTTGGAATGATTTGAGAATTGTCTGTCAAAGTTTGGGGTTGTTTAAAAATCCTTTATAGAAGTTTGGGGTGGTTTGATCGTTGTTTCCCAAAGTTTTGGGGTGGTTTGAGCATCGTCTGTCAAAGTTTGGGGTTCTTTAAAAACCCTTTGTGGAAGTTTGGGGTGGTTTGATCGTTGTTTCCCGAAGTTTTGGGGTGGTTTGAGCATCACCTGTCAGAGTTTGGGGTGGTTTAAAAATCCTTTGTCAAAGTTTGGGTTGGTTTGAGCATCACCTGTCAGAGTTTGGGGTTGTTTAAAAACCCTTTGTGGAAGTTTGGGGTGGTCTGATCGTTGTTTCCCACAGTTTTGGGGTGATTTGAGCATCGTTTCCCAAAGTTTGGGGTCATTGAAAAGTCACTTGTCAAAATTTGGGGTGGTCTGATCATTGCTTCACTAAAGTTTTGGGGGAGTTGAGCATCACCTGTCAAAGTTTGGGGGGGTTAAAAAATCCTCTGTCAAAGTTTCCCAAAGTTTTGGGGTGGTTTGAGCATCGCCTGTCAAAGTTTGGGATTGTTTAAAAACCCTTTGTGGAAGTTTGGGGTGGTCTGATCGTTGTTTCCCAAAGTTTTTGAGGTGGTTTGAGCATCATCTGTCCAAATTTGGGGGGGTTAAAACTCCTTTGTGGAAGTTTGGGGTGGTTTGGTTGTTGTTTCCCAAAGTTTTGGGGCTGTTTGGTCCTTGTTTTCCCAGTTTTAGGGTGGTTTTTCCGTTGTTTCCCAAACTTTTGGGGCTGTTTGGTTGTTGTTTCGCAAACTTTTGGGGTGGTTTGGTCGTTGTTTCCCGAAGTTTTGGGGCTGTTTGGTCCTTGTTTTCCCAGTTTTAGGGTGGTTTTTCCGTTGTTTCCCAAACTTTTGGGGCTGTTTGGTTGTTGTTTTCCCAGTTTTAGGGTGATTTTTTTGTTGTTTCCCAAACTTTTGGGGCTGTTTGGTTGTTGTTTCCCAAAGTTTGGGGCTGTTTGGTTGTTGTTTCCCAAACTTTTGGGGTGGTTGGAGCCCCTCAATCCCATTCCTGCCATTCCCTGGAGTTTCAGTTTTCCCTGCTCCGGCTTTCCCTGGTTTAGGTCGGGCTTAGGGGCTTGATTTAAGCTCAGCTTAAGCTTTTGAGGTTGGAATTTAGGCAGGAAAAAGGCCCGAGATGCTCCGGAAAACGGGAATGTTGGGGGGGGGGAGGGACTCCCTCGGCTATTCCCAGAAATGTTTGGATTCCTTGGGAAATAAATCCCTGGATGAGGGTCGGGAATCCTCCCATGGGGCCTCGTTCCCACCCCGGCCCGGGCCGGAATTCCGCCCTCAAAAGTGGGAAAATCCCGTTTTTCCTGGTTATTTTATCCCCCAGAGCCAGGTGGGGGGGTGGCTCCGTGATCCCAAATCCCGGAATCCCGGGCTGTTGGAAGGGGAAACAGGGATGGGCCGGAGGCTGGAGGGTCGGGATTGATCCCACCTGGATCATTCCCATCCCAAAAATCCCATTCCTTGGGTTGGGTTTGGCCCCTTCCGGAGCCTCCCGAGGCTCTTCCCTCCCGTCTCGGGGGGATTTGGGAATCGCTTTTCCAAAGGCAGCTTCCCGGGCTGGGGATTGGGAATGTCACCCTCGGGAATGTCAAACACGGGGTTGCAGGGAGAGGTTTCCCCTTCAGCCCCGGGCAAATCCCAGGAATCAAGGGCAAATCCTGGGAATCAAGGGCAAATCCCGGGAATTGGAGACCCTGAGAACGGGGGAAATCCCGGGAATTGCGGCCCCTGATCCCGTTAAACAGCAGCATTCCCAAGTAATTGCAGCATTCCCAGGCTGAGGATTCCATCCAGGCCCTGTTTGGGGTTTGGGAATGTCACCCTTGGGAATGTCAAATCCGGGTTTGCAGGGAGAGGTTTCCCCTTCAGCCCCGGGCAAATCCAGGGAATTGAGGGCAAATCCCGGGAATTGGAGTCCCTGAGAACGGGGGAAATCCAGGGAATTGTGGCCCCTGATCCCGTTAAACAGCAGCATTCCCAAGTAATGGCAGGGGATTCCACAACCCTGGATGGGATTCAGGAATGTCACCCTTGGGAATGTCAAACCCGGGTTTGCAGGGAGAGGTTTCCCCTTCAGCCCCTGGAAAATCCTGGGAATTGAGGGAAAATCCCGGGAATTGGAGACCCTGAGAACGGCGGGAATCCTGGGAATTGTGGCCCCTGATCCCATTAAACAGCAGCATTCCCACTTCACATTCCAGGCAGCATTCCCTGGATCCCGGGGGGAATCTCCGCAGGGAGGGGGTTTCCCTGGTGCAGCCGCGTTTCCCGGGATTGTTGGGGGTGTTCCTTCCCTAAACACGGAACAGGGAACGGGAACAGGAAATGGGAACAGGGAATGGGAACAGGGAACAGGGAATGGGAACAGGGAATGGGGAATGGGAACAGGGAATGGCAGGAACAGGGAATGGGAACAGGGAACAGGGAATGGCAGGAACAGGGAATGGGAACAGGGAACAGGGAATGGGAACAGGGAATGGGAACAGGGAACAGGGAATGGGAACAGGGAATGGGAACAGGGAACGGGAACAGGGAACAGGGAATGGGAACAGGGAATGGGAACAGGGAACAGGGAATGGGAACAGGGAACGGGAACAGGGAACGGGAACAGGGAACAGGAACAGGGAATGGGAACAGGGAATGGGAACGGGCTGTTGGATCCTGTCTGGGATCCTTGGAATGTGGCCCTGCGGGTTCGGGATCGTCCCACGGAGCCGGAATCCCCTGGGAATGTGCTGGATCTGGGCTGGGAGGCTGCAGCTCCCTTTGGGAATTCTGGGATGAACCGTGTCCGGGGGGAGGGATCCGTCCCCGTCCCACCGGGGGGGTTTGGGATCTGCGTCTAACTGGGAGTTTTCCCACTGAAAATTCCAGGGAATTGGAGCCCGAGGGAGCCGGGAGGGGGTGGGGGGGGCGTCCCAGAGCTCTCCCACATCCCCATCCCGAAGCCTTCGGAGCATCCCGGGCTTTTCCCTGGGATTGGGGGGAGGGGAGAAGCTGCCGGGGGCTCCCGGCTCCGGATCCATCCCAAATCCTGCTCCTTCCCACGGAAAACGCCCGAAGAAGTTCCCTCAGCCGGGATTGGGAAAAACCTGGATGCGTCCAGGCCACGGAGGAGCCGCCCCGGCGCCGGGAAAAGGGGTGGGAATCCCCCTGGAAAAGGGATTTTCCCTGGATAACGGACTCGAGTTCCCCTCAACGGCCCTTGGGAGGAGCCGGCGGGATCCGGAGGGATCGGAATTCCGGCCCGGGACTTTCCTGCTCCGAGTCTTCCGAGCAGCAGCATCTCTGGGAAAAAACTCTTGGAAAAGCAGCGACCCAAAGGATTTTCAGGCATTTTTGGAGCTTCTCCAAACTCGTCCTGCCGGAAAACCGGGAAGCTCCCTCGGGATGCGGCGCTTCCCGCCCGGATATCGCTCAGAGCATCCCGGGAAAGGCGCTGGGATACCTTGGAGTGGGACCGGAATTCCCAGCTGGAACTTTGGGAACGGGATCCAAACCCCGAAACTGCTGCTTTGGGACCGCCTTTCATCCCTTTTCCCGGATATTTTTGAGCTTCTCCTTGGGAATTTTTTGGGAAAGGGACTGGAATTCCCAGCTGGAACTTTGGGAACGGGATCCAAACCCCGAAACTGCTCCTTTGGGGCCGCCTTTCATCCCTTTTCCCGGATATTTTTGAGCTTCTCCTTTGGAATTTTTTGGGAAAGGGACTGGAATTCCCAGCGGGAACTTTGGGAACGGGATCTGAACCTGCTGAGAGACCCAAAACTGCTCCTTTGGAACCACCTTTCATCCCTTTCCCTGGATATTTTGGAGCCTCTCCTTGGGAATTTTTTGGGAATTCTGTGCCGGGCGTCGCTTTCGCCGGAAACCGGCGGGAAAATCGGGGATTTCCTCCCAAATTCCGGAGTGCCAAATATCTGGGAAACGCCGCCGCGGCTCCGGGGAGCGGGACTGGCCTCCTGATCCCGGGTTTAGCGGGAAGAAGGAGCTCGGTGGCCATTCCTGGGATTTCTGGGAAGAGGGATCTTGGGACGGTTCCTAATTAGAACTTTTCCAAGGGCTTTGGGATAATCCTGGAACGGCTCCGGGGGGGAGGGGGGTGGATCCGAGCCAGGGAAACACAAAACAGCCGGAAAAAAAAATTCCAGGGGCACCAACCAAAACCAGGGAGCGCCGGGAAAACATCCGGGAACACCAGGAGAGCCGGGATTGGGGTGGGAATTCCGGGGGGTTGGAGGTGGGTCTGGTGCCTTTTGAGGGAAAAATTCCCATTTTTGGGGAGGAAAAGTGGGAATTTCAGGGATCGGGGGTTGGTTTGGAGCCTTTGGCTGCTCCCTGTTATTCCCAAGGGGCTGATTCCGGTGATCCCTGTTATTCCTTGGATGTTGTCCTTGGACCCGGGAATTCCTTGGGAACGTTGTCCTTAAAAACTGGGAATTTATTGGGAATGTTGTTCTTGACCCCTGGAATTCATTGGGAATGTTGTCCTTGAACCTGGGAATTCCTTGGGAATGTTGTCCTTGCAGAGCCTTTGGGGCTAAAACCCGGGAATTCCTTGGGAATGTTGTCCTTGCAGAGCCTTTGGGGCTAAAACCCAGGAATTCGTTGGGAATGTTGTCCTTGCCGGGAATTCATTGGGAATATTGTCCTTGCACCTGGGAATTCAGTGGGAATTTTGTCCTGGACCTCGGGAATTCATTGGGAATGTTGTCCTTGAACCTGGGAATGTTGTCCTTGCAGAACCTTTGGGGCTAAAAGCTGGGAATTGATTGGGAATGTTGTCCTTGGACCCAGGAATTTTGTCCTTGACCCCAGGAATTGAGTGGGAATGTTGTCCTTGAGTCCGGGAATTCAGTGGGAATTTTGTCCTTGAACTTGGAATTCATGGAATGTTGTCCTTGCAGAGCCTTTGGGGCTAAAACCCAGGAATTCGTTGGGAATATTGTCCTTGGACGTGGGAATTGGGGGGGAATGTTGTCCTGGACCTCGGGAATTCATTGGGAATGTTGTCCTTGACCCTGGGAATGTTGTCCTTGCAGAGCCTTTGGGGCTAAAAACTGGGAATTCGTTGGGAATGTTGTCCTTGGACCTGGGAATTGGGCGGGAATGTTCTTCTGGACCTTGGGAATTCGTTGGGAATGTTGTCCTTGCACCTGGGAATTCCTTGGGAATGTTGTCCTTGCAGAGCCTTCGGGGCTAAAAACCAGGAATTCATTGGGAATGTTGTCCTTGGACCCGGGAATGTTGTCCTTGCACCCGGGAATTGAGCGGGAATGTTGTCCTTGACCTCAGGAATTCCTTGGGAATGTTGTCCTTGACCCCTGGAATTCCTGGATTGTTGTCCTTGACCCCGGGAATTCCTTGGGAACGTTGACCCCTGGAATTCCTTGGGAATGTTGTCCTCGACCCCTGGAATTCCTTGGGAATGTTGACCCCTGGAATTCATGGAATGTTGTCCCTGCAGAGCCTTCCCAGAGCCGCTCGGAGCCGAAGATGCCGCTCGGAGCCTTCGGCTGCTGAGGGAGCGACAGCGGGAAGGGCAACTGGGAATTCAGGTGAGGACCCCCCTGGGATCCTTCTCCCCGTGGAATTCCTGATTTCGGGACTTTGTGGGGCGTCCCCGGAGGGCAGGAATTTGGGAATTCCATCCGGAGCCGCGCTCAGAGCCGTTGGCTCAATTCCCTGGGGTTTTCCCTCGTTCCCGGTGCCTGGGCTGGATTCCCGGGATCCAGGGCGTGTTCCCGGTGCCTGGGCTGGATTCCCGGGATTCAGGGCATGTTTGTTCTCCCAGATTCGGGATCTGGAGGCATCTGTGCCCGGAGCCACGGCCGATAGATGGACAAGCCAAGCGACTTCTGACTCCGCAGCGTTTTCCGGGGCAAAATTCCATGGCAATGTATCCTACAAGGTAACGGGGCCTCCCAGGGGGAACGGGGGGAAAAAACGCCGGAAAAAACTTCCGGGAGAAACTTCCGGGAAAAAAAACTCCCGGAAAACAGCCCGAGAAATGACGGTTTTCCCAAATTTCTGGTCTTGGAGTGATGCTGAAATGAAGTTCCCGAGGATTATCCGTGTAAACCACCCCCCGGAGTCGTGTGGGGTCGGATTCCCACCCCGGATTATCCACTTGGAAGAGAATCTCTGGAATAATCCACCCGGGGCTTCCGGCTCACGATTATCCAAGGAAATGACCCCCCCCGTTATGCAAATGAGCAAGTTCAGGGTCACCTGCCTGGGTTAATGACCTGAAGGTGACCCCCCTCAATTATCTATGCAAATTAACTACTCAGGGTTATTTCCTGCCTCAATTATCCACCAACAGTAATTATTTGAGGGTTTGTCTACCTGGGTCTCCCTGGATGTCTCCGTTGACCCAAAGATTGGTTGACCCAAAGATTCATTGACCCAAAGATTCATTGACCCAAAGATTGATCAACCCAGAGATTATTGAGCCAAAGATTTATTGACCCAAAGATTGGTTGACCCAAATGTTGGTTGACCCAAAGATTCATTGACCCAAAGATTTATTGACCCAAAAATTCATTAACTCAAAGGTTGGTTGACCCAAAGGTGGGTCAACCCAAAATTCATTGACCCAAAGATAGGTTGACCCAAAGGTTGGTCAACCCAAGGATTCATCGACTCAAAGATTTATTGACTCAAAGATTCCTTGACCCAAATATTTATTGACCCAAATATTTGTTGACCCAAAGATTCATTGACCCAGAGATTGGCTGACCCAAAGATTGGTCAACCCAGAGATTATTGAGCCAAATATTTATTGACCCAAAGATTGGTTGACCCAAAGATTCATTGACCCAAAGATTGGTTGACCCAAAGATTTCTTGACCCAAAAATTCATTAACTCAAAGGTTGGTTGACCCAAAGGTTTGTCAACCCAAAATTCATTGACCCAAAGATTGGTTGACCTAAACGAAGGTTGGTTGACCCAAAGGTTGGTCAACCCAAGGATTCATTGACTCAAAGATTTATTGACTCAAAGATTCATTGACCCAAATATTTATTGACCCAAACGTTGGTTGACCCAGAGATTCATTGACCCAGAGATTGGTTGACCCAAAGATTGGTCGACCCAGAGATTGTTGAGCCAAAGATTTATTGACCCAAATGTTGGTTGACCCAAAGACTCGTTGACCCAAAGGTTGGTCAACCTGAAGATTATTGAGGCAAAGATTCCCCACCTAATGACCTACCTAAGAATGATCTCCCTAAATTAGACCTTCAACCCTCTCCCAAAAGATCCCACGAGTTAAATTTGGGTCTGTCCCTGTCAGAGCTCAACCTTCCCCTGAAAGTCAGTCTTTGGGGTGGAGTTGGGCTCAGCTGACCCCCCAGGGGGGGTGGGACCCTGGAGAAGCTGGAGGGAGCCCCGTGGGTCACCCTGTGCCCCTTCAGCCAGAGATGAAGGTTGACCAGCCCCAGTTTAACGCCCGTTCTTGGCGTCCTGGTGGTTCCTGCCGGGACCCAGGAGCCTCGTTCTGAGGCGGTGGAAGCTCTTCACGGAGAACCTCGGAGTCCTCCTTGACCAGATTAGGCAAGAACAGGGTAAAACTCAGGCTCCCGAGGAGCGGGGACGGGAAACGGAACGGGAACGTCCGCTCCCAATGGGGGACGCCCGTCGGTTGTGACGGCCCGGCGCGGTCACCGCGAGGACGCCGCCCGGTCCGGGGGAGATCCCCGGGTCGGTTTTTAGGCAGCCCAAAGCCGGGATTGAAGGGTCCCCCTCTTCCCTCCCCGCAGGGTGTCCGGTGAGGAGTGCAATGGGATCAACAGCATGGCGGCGGAGAGCGGCCCCGGCACGAGGCTGCGGAACCTGCCGGTGATGGGGGACGGGCTGGAGAGCTCCCAGATGTCCACGACGCCGGCCCAGGCCCAGCCCCAGCAGGGCATCGGCATCGGCGTCAACCCCCCCCCGCCGGAGACCTCCAACCCCAACAAGCCCAAGCGCCAAACGAACCAGCTGCAGTACCTGCTCAAGGTGGTGCTCAAGACGCTCTGGAAGCACCAGTTCGCGTGGCCCTTCCAGCAGCCCGTGGACGCCGTCAAGCTCAACCTCCCCGTGAGTGTGGGGGGGAAGGGGCGTGGCACGGGTGGGGCGTGGCACGGGTGTGGTGTGGCGTGGCGCGGGTGTCCTCCCGGTCCTGAGGTCATGGAACTTGACCTGCGCGGTTGGGGTTGATCCAACGGTTGGAGTAGGTGATCCAACGGTTGGACTCTGATCCAGTGGTTGGGGTTAATCCAACGGTTGGAGTAGGTGGTCCAGTGGTTGGACTCTGATCCGATGGTTGGGGTTGATCCAGTGGTTGGACTCTGATCCAATGGTTGGCCTCCATGATCCAGTGGTTGGACTCCACGGTCTAATGGTTGGATCCAACAGTTGGACTCCATGATCCAGTGGTTGGACTTGATCCAATGATTGGACTCAATGATCCGGTGGTTGGACTTGGTGATCCAATGGTTGGATCCAACAGTTGGCCTCCATGATCCAGTGGTTGGATCCAATGATTGGACTCCATGATCCAATGATTAGAGTCGGTCATCAAGGGTTGGACTTGATCCTGTGGTTGGATTCACGATGCAGCCGTTGGATTCCTGGTCCAGTGATTGGACTCAGTGATCCAGTGGTTGTTCGTGATCCAGTGATTGGATTTGGAGATCTGATGTTGGATTTGGTGATCCAGTGGTTGGATTTGGTGACCCAGTGGTTGGATTTGGTGATCTGATGGTTGGATTTGGTGTTCTCATGGTTGGATGTGGTGATTTGATGGTTGGATTTGGTGATCTGATGGTTGGATTTGGTGACCTGATGGTTGGATTTGGAGATCTGATGGTTGGATTGGGTGACCTGATGGTTGGATTTGGTGATCCAGTGGTTGGATTTGGTGATCCAGTGGTTGGATTTGGTGATCTGATGGTTGGATTTGGAGATCTGATGGTTGGATTTGGAGATCTGATGGTTGGATTTGGAGATCTGATGGTTGGATTGGGTGACCTGATGGTTGGATTTGGAGATCCAGTGGTTGGATTTGGTGATTTGATGGTTGGATTTGGTGTTCTCATGGTTGGATTTGGTGATCTGATGGTTGGATTTGGTGACCTGATTGTTGGATTTGGAGATCCAGTGGTTGGATTTGGAGTTCTGATAGTTGGATTGGGTGATCCAGTGGTTGGATTTGGAGATCTGATGATTGGATTTGGAGATCTGATGATTGGATTTGGAGATCCAGTGGTTGGATTTGGTGATCCAGTGGTTGGATTTGGTGATCCAGTGGTTGGATTTGGTGATCCAGTGGTTGGACTCACTGATCCAACGGTTGGACTCGATCCCACGGATGGATTTGGTCATTTCCGAGGGCACCAAAATTATCGAGCGCTAAAAACTCATCCCCAGAATTCCCCGAGCGCTCCAGGCTGGACATTCCCAACTCTCCAGGCTGGACATTCCTGGCCATTCCCAACTCTCCAGGCTGGACATTCCTGGCCATTCCCAACTCTCCAGGCTGGCCATTCCCAACTCTCCAGGCTGGACATTCCTGGCCATTCCCAACTCTCCAGGCTGGACATTCCTGGCCATTCCCAACTCTCCAGGCTGGACATTCCCAACTCTCCAGGCTGGCCATTCCCAGGTTTCCATGGCAGAGGAGCTCCAGCCCTCAGAGCGGCTCCGTGGCCTCCGAGACCTTTGGGAGCTGGGGAGGCTCAGCCTGGACAGAGGGAGGCCCAGGGGGGACCTTCTCCCGTGGGATGCTCTCCCTTGGAATGTTTTCCCATGGGATGTTCTCCCTTGGAATGCTCTCCCATGGGATGTTCTCCCTTGGAATGCTCTCCCCTGGGATGTTCTCCCTTGGAATGCTCTCCCATGGGGATTTTCTCCCGTGGGATGTTCTCCCATGACATGTTCTCCCATGGAATGTTGTCTCTTGAGATCTTCTCCCGTGGGATGTTCTCCCTTGGAATGCTCTCCCGTGGGACTTTTTCCTGTGGGATGTTGTCCCTTGGGATCTTCTCCCTCGGGATGTTCTCCCTTGGAATGCTCTTCCATGGGACCTTCTCCCTTGGGATCTTCTCCCATGGCACGTTCTCCTTTGGAATGCTCTCCCTTGGAATACTCTCCCTTGGGATTTTCTCCTGTGGGATGTTGTCCCTCGGGATGTTCTCCCACGGGATGCTCTCCCTTGGGATGTTTTTCTTTGGGATCTTCTCCCTTGGGATCTTCTCCCATGGCCTGTTGTCCCACAGGATGTTCTCCCTCGGGATGTTGTCCCACAGGATATTCTCCCTTGGGATCTTCTCCCCTGGGCCACAATAAACGAATCCACGACATCCCTGAGCTCCCTCTCCCGAGGCCGGGGCTGTGGAATTCCCTCGTGGCAGGAACGAGCTCCCGTTGCCTTTGGCTTCCATGGCAACGGCGTTTCCAGCCCTTCCTCGTCCCCCAAAAACAGCAACACCACCTGGATGAATCCAGGAGCCAAAATAAATCCCATTTCCCACTTTCCCCATGGCTGGGTCGGGCCTGGGACCCTCTGGGAAGGGTCACTCCTTTCCCACCGTATTTTTGGGAATTCCTCAGCTCCGTGAACCGACCAAAAACTCAGAATCTGGAAATTTTGGTACCTCTGGGGGATTAAATTCTCCCTTAAATTATTCCTTAAATTATCCCTCTCCCAAAGTTGTGTCCTTATGTTTAATTCCAAGTTCTCAACTGGGAGGCTGACGGGGAGGAAATCTGGGAGAGCTGAGCGGGGGATCCTGGATCCAGGTGGATCTGATGGTTGGATTTGGTGATCTGATGGTTGGATTTGGAGACCTGATGGTTGGATTTGGGGATTTGATGGTTGGATTTGGTGATCTCATGGTTGGATTTGGTGACCCAGTGGTTGGATTTGGTGTTCTCATGGTTGGATTTAGTGATCCAGTGGTTGGATTTGGTGATCTGATGGTTGGATTTGGTGATCTCATGGTTGGATTTGGTGACCCAGTGGTTGGATTTGGAGATCTGATGTTGGATTTGGAGATCTGATGGTTGGATTTGGTGACCTGATGGTTGGATTTGGAGATCTGATGGTTGGATTTGGTGATCCAGTGGTTGGATTTGGAGATCCGGTGGTTGGAATTGGTGATCTGATGGTTGGATTTGGAGATTCCATGGTTGGATTTGGAGATCTGATGGTTGGATTTGGTGACCTGATGAATGGATTTGGTGATCCTATGGTTGGATTTGGTGATCTCATGGGTGGATTTGGAGATTCCATGGTTGGATTTGGTGATCTGATGTTGGATTTGGAGATCTGGTGGTTGGATTTGGTGATCTGATGGTTGGATTTGGAGATTCCATGGTTGGATTTGATGATCCAGTGGTTGGATCCAGGTATAAGAGAGACCCAGAGGAACCTCAACCCTTTGGACTTTTCCTTCCCAGCCTGATTTCTGTCCCTTTCCCCTTTCCCAGGATTATTACAAGATCATTAAAACCCCGATGGACATGGGAACAATAAAGAAGCGCCTGGAGAACAATTATTACTGGAACGCCCAGGAATGTATCCAGGATTTCAACACCATGTTTACAAACTGCTACATCTACAACAAGGTACCCCCGGGGCCTGGATCCACCTTTTCCCACAGGATGAAAGGGGCCTTCCCTCCCCCTGGAATTCTCAGCAGAGATCTGCACTCCACACCTGGAAAATCCCAAAGGATTGGGTGGGAAAGGGAGGAAAATCCCAAAGAGATTGGGTGGGAAATAATAGAGGAAAATCCCAAAGGATTGTGTGGGAAATAATAGAGGAAAATCCCAAAGGGATTGAGGGGAAAGAGAGGAAAATCCCAAAGGATTGGGTGGGAAATAATAGAGGAAAATCCCAAAGGGATTGGGTGGGAAATAGAGGAAAATCCCAAAGAGATTGGGTGGGAAATCGAGGAAAATCCCAAAGGATTGGTTGTCTGGGAAATAGAGGAAAATCCCAAAGGGATTGGGTGGGAAAGTGAGGAAAATCCCAAAGGGATTGAGGAGAAATAGAGGAAAATCCCAAAGGATTGTGTGGGAAATAATAGAGGAAAATCCCAAAGGATTGTGTGGGAAATAATAAAGGAAAATCCCAAAGGATTGGGTGGGAAATAGAGGAAAATCCCAAAGGATTGTGTGGGAAATAATAGAGGAAAATCCCAAAGGGATTGTGTGGGAAAGAAAGGAAAATCCCTCTTTTCCCTCTCCCCCTTGGAAAAGCGCCTCTGGCCCGGGCAGAACAGCCCCGTGTTGGGTCGTTCTCCATCCCTGCCCATTCCCTGCCTTTCCCTATAAAACCCTGGCAGTCGAGGGTTTGGATTCCCCGGAGCGCGGGGCCGATCCCGGGGCCTTTCCCCTGGGAATTCCCGCCTGGAAACGCCCTCCCGACCTGATTCCCGCTCTCCCCGTGTCCTGCAGCTGGGGCATGACACAGTCTTTGGAAGTCAGTAGGGAAAAGCCAGGGGGTATCATGGAATGTTGAGCTTGGGGGTTTGGATTGAGTTGAGGGTTCGGATTCCCGGGAGCGCGGGGCCGATCCCGTGGACCTTTGCCCTGGGAATTCCCACCTGGAAGTGCCCTCCCGGCCTGATTCCTGCTCTCCCCGTGTCCTGCAGCCGGGGGATGACACAGTCTTTGGAAGTCAGTAGGGAAAAGCCTGGGATATCATGGAATGTTGAGCTTGAGGGTTTGGATTCCCCGGAGCGCGGGGCCGATCCCGTGGGCCTTCCCCCTGGGAATTCCCGCCTGGAAACGCTCTCCCGGCCTGATTCCCGCTCTCCCTGTGTCCTGCAGTCTGGGCATGACACAGTCTTTGGAAGTCAGTAGGGAAAAACCCGGGATATCATGGAATGTTGAGCTTGGGGGTTTGGATTGAGTCGAGGGTTTGGATTCCCCGGAGCACGTGGAACCCTTTCCCCTGGGAATTCCCGCCTGGAAACGCCCTCCCGGCCTGATTCCCGCTCTCCCTGTGTCCTGCAGCCGGGGGATGACACAGCCTTTGGAAGTCAGTAGGGAAAAGCCAGGGATATCATGGAATGTTGAACTTGAGGGTTTGGATTCCGTGGGAGTGCGGGGCCGATCCCGTGGGCCTTTCCCCTGGGAATTCCCATCTGGAAGTGCCCTCCCGGCCTGATTCCCGCTCTCCCCGTGTCCCGCAGCCGGGGGACGACATAGTCTTAATGGCAGAAGCTCTGGAGAAGCTTTTCCTGCAGAAGATCTCGGAGATGAGCCAGGAGGAGACGGAAATCGTCATCGCCCAGACCAAGGGCCGGGGCCGCGCGCGGAAGGAAGCAGGTACGGACAGACCCCCCATTCCCATGGAATTCCGGGGGGGAACGCCCGGCTCTGCCAGCCCCGGGAGTGCTGTCACCTTCCCTTCCGCCGGAGCGGTTAATTGGGGCGTTAATTAAACTCTGAGGTGTTAATTGAGGTGTTAATTAAACCCCGGGATGTTTCTTGGGAAGCGGGATGGGCACGGCCCCGCTCCGGCCCCGTTCCCTGGGGGGGGCTCTGGAGAATCCCTGGGCTGGGCAGGATCTCCAAGGCCTCGTCCCTGCCTTCTGGGCGTCATTTTGGGGGGAAAAGGAGCGTTTTGGGGCAGAGTTTGGCACCAAAACACCCCCTTCCTTTGCCGGGCGTTCGTGACTCCGGTGGAACGTCGGCATTCCCGGAGGGAAAACGCCGGGAAGGGTTGGGTTGGATGTCCCTCAGCAGGCGGGGGGTGGAGCTGAGCTGTTCCAATCCACGGGAATCCCGTTGGTTCGGTCCCCCTCGGGTCTCTTGGCTGCTTTTTTCCTTCCTTCCCCGATGGAAAAGCGTCACGTGGGGACGGAAAAACACGGGAGGCTCCCGAGAAAGCAGGGATGGACTGGGATGGACTGGGATGGACTGGGGTGGACTGGGATGGACTGGGATGGACTGGGATGGATTGGGATGGACTGGGATGGATTGGGATGGACTGGGATGGACTGGGGTGGATTGGGATGGACTGGGGTGGACTGGGATGGACTGGGGTGGATTGGGATGGACTGGGGTGGACTGGGGTGGACGGGGATGGACTGGGATGGACTGGGATGGATTGGGATGGACTGGGATGGATTGGGATGGACTAGGATGGACTGGGATGGATTGGGATGGACTGGGATGGATTGGGATGGACTAGGATGGACTGGGATGGATTGGGATGGACTGGGGTGGACTGGGATGGACTGGGGTGGACTGGGATGGACTGGGATGGACTGGGGTGGACTGGGATGGACTGGGGTGGACTGGGATGGACTGGGGTGGACTGGGGTGGACTGGGATGGATTGGGATGGACTGGGATGGATTGGGATGGACTAGGATTGACTGGGATGGACTAGGATGGACTGGGGTGGACTGGGATGGATTGGGATGGACTAGGATGGACTGGGGTGGACTGGGATGGACTGGGATGGACTGGGATGGACTGGGGTGGACTGGGATGGACTGGGATGTCCCGAGGGGGGGCATCCCAACCCCCCCCTCTCCTCCCTGTAACTGCCCCCAGTGCCCATTCCCAGCCCTCGTTTATTAATTAGTGTTGGTTTGGGGTGGATAACGAGCTCCCCATCCCTGGAAAGGGGGTGAGGTGGGACATGGAACATCCCAAAAAACCCCCTTTTTGGTGGCCAGAACCCTGAGGGGGAGGAATCCCTTCCCAAAATCCATTGAAATCCCCCCTTTTTCCAGGGGGAAGCCGTTCCCTGTGTCCTGTCCCTCCATCCCGTGTCCCAAATCCCTCTCCAGCTCTCCTGGAGCCCCTCGGTGTCCTCGGCAAACCCACGGGAAAATCCACGGGAGACACCCGGGGGCGAATCCTGAGGGATTTGGGAACTGGTTGTCTGGGAAATAGGGGAAAATCCCAAAGTGACTGGGTGGGAAAGAGAGGAAAATCCTAAAGGGATTGTGGGGAAATAGAGGAAAATCCCAAAGGGATTGGGTGGGAAATAGAGGAAAATCCCAAAGGGATTGGGTGGGAAATAGAGGAAAATCCCAAAGGATTGTGTGGGAAATAGAGGAAAATCCCAAAGTGATTTTCTGGGAAACAGGAAAATCCCAAAGGATTGTGTGGGAAATAGAGGAAAATCCCGAAGTGATTGAGGAGAAATAGAAAAAAATCCCAAAGGGATTGGGTGGGAAATAGAGGAAAATCCCAAAGGGATTATCTGGGAAATAATAAAGGAAAATCCCAAAGGGATTGGGTGGGAAATAATAGAGGAAAATCCCAAAGGGATTGGGTGGGAAATAATAGAGGAAAATCCCAAAGGATTGTGTGGGAAATAGAAGAAAATCCAAAAGTGATTATCTGGGAAATAGAGGAAAATCCCAAAGGGATTGTGGGGAAATAGAGGAAAATCCCAAAGGGATTGTGGGGAAATAGAGGAAAATCCCAAAGGGATTGTGGGGAAATAGAGGAAAATCCCAAAGGGATTGGGTGGGAAATAGAGGAAAATCCCAAAGGGATTGAGGAGAAATAGAAAAAAATCCCAAAGGATTGTGTGGGAAAGGGAGGAAAATCCCAAAGGATTGGGTGGGAAAGGGAGGAAAATCCCAAAGGATTGGGTGGGAAAGGGAGGAAAAATCCCGACTTTTTGCCGGAGCCCTCGGAGCTGCCGGAGGAGGGAACGTTCCGGTGCTGCCATCACCTGGCAGCCCCTGGAATGTGGGGTTGGAATGTTGGCTCCAGCAGAGCCGATCCGGAACGGGAACCGGCACGGCCGGAATTCCTTGGGGAACCACAAGCTCCCAGTGCAGTGGGAATTCCCTGAGAATCCACGAGCTCCCAGTTTGTTGGGAATTCCCTTGGGAGCCACAAGCTCCCAGTTTGTTGGGAATTCCCTGTGGATCCACGAGCTCCCAGTTTGTTGGGAATTCCTCAAAGAGCCACAAGCTTCCAGTTTGTTGGGAATTCCCCAGAGAGCCACGAGCTCCCAGTTTGTTGGGAATTCCTTTGGGATCCACGAGCTCCCAGTTTGTTGGGAATTCCCTGGGGATCCACGAGCTCCCAGTTTGTTGGGAATTCCCTTGGGAGCCACGAGCTCCCAGTTTGTTGGGAATTCCCCAGAGAGCCACGAGCTCCCAGTTTGTTGGGAATTCCCTTGGGATCCACGAGCTCCCAGTTTGCTGGGAATTCCTTTGGGATCCACGAACTCCCAGTTTGTTGGGAATTCCCTTGGGATCCACGAGCTCCCAGTTTGTTGGGAATTCCCTGGGGATCCACGAACTCCCAGTTTGTTGGGAATTCCCTGGGGATCCACGAGCTCCCAGTTTGTTGGGAATTCCCTTGGGAGCCACGAGCTCCCAGTTTGTTGGGAATTCCTCAAAGAGCCACAAGCTCCCAGTTTGTTGGGAATTCCCTGTGGATCCACGAGCTCCCAGTTTGTTGGGAATTCCCTGGGGATCCACGAGCTCCCAGTTTGTTGGGAATTCCCTTGGGATCCACGAGCTCCCAGTTTGTTGGGAATTCCCTTGGGATCCACGAGCTCCCAGTTTGCTGGGAATTCCCATTCCAGCGGCTCAGGAGAAGCGGGAAGGAAACGACCCCCCAACCCCCTCTCTGTTCTCTCGGCAGTGACGTCCAAACCCGGCTCCTCCACGGTCCCCAACGTCACCCAAGCCTCGTCCCCGGTGCCGCCGCCGGCGCCGGCGCCGAGCCTGCCTTCGGCACAGACCACCCATTCCTTCCCCTCCGTCACCCCCGACCTCATCGTGCCCAGCCCGGTGATGACGATGGTGCCTCCTCAGCCCCCCGCGCCACCCCCGCCGGCCCCCCAGGCCCCCGCGCCCGCCCCGGCCCCCCAACCCCTGCAGCCCCACCCGCCCGTCATCCCCACACCCGCCCAGCCCGTCAAGGTGAGTGGCTGCCTCGTTAGCACTAATTAACATGGTACAGCCCCCCAACCCCGCCCACCCAGCCCGTCAAGGTGAGTGGCTGCCTCGTTAGCACTAATTAACATGGTACAACCCCCCAGCCCCTCCAGTCCCACTCACCCAGCCCGTCAAGGTGAGTGGCTGCCTCGTTAGCCCTAATTAACATGGTACAGCCCCCCAGCCCCACCCCCCTGTCATCCCCACGCCTGCCCAGCCCGTCAAGGTGAGTGGCTGTCTCATTAGCCCTAATTAACATGGGACAGCCCCCCAGCCCCACCCACCCATCATCCACACGCCTGCCCAGCTCATCGAGGTGAGTGGCTGCCTCATTAGCCCTAATTAATGTGGTACTGCCCCCCAACCCCGCCCACCCAGCCCGTGAAGGTGAGTGGCTGCCTCGTTAGCCCTAATTAACATGGTACAGCCCCCCAACCCCACCCACCCATCATCCCCACACCCGCCCAGCCCGTCAAGGTGAGTGGCTGCCTCGTTAGCACTAATTAACATATTATGGCTGAATTTGTCTTGGCGGTGCGGGAACACCGCGGTCGGTCAAGAGGTCGCCATTTGTGTCACCGACAGATTCCTGTTTGAAGGCAAACGGCCACGTTTTGGTCCAAAAAACTCGTGTTTTGAGAAATAGGAGGAGCCAGCGGCGACCTCTTGGGTGCTGGTTCAAGTTAGACTTGAGGAGTTCATGGAATCATGGAACGGGTTGGGTTGGGAGGGACCTCAAAGCTCGTCCAGCCCTGGGCAGGGACACCTTCCACAACCCAGGAGGTTCCACCCGGGTTTCCATGGAAAAACCTTTCCCAGTTAAACCTTCCTGGAGCCGTTTAAGGCTCGGGAGGAAAATCTCAGCTCAGGCCCTCGAGCTTTGCTGCCCCAACTGGGATGATCCAGTCCCTGTTTTCCCACAGCCCCCAGTCCAAACGAGCACTTTGGAAAGGCCTCCAACGCCTTTCTCGTAGCGTTGAGTTGAGTTGAGTTGAGTTGAGCTGAGCTGAGCCGGCGGCGGCTCCGAGTCAACGGGGCGGGAGCCAAAGGGAACGTTCCATCGGTGACGTCGGGTTCTTCCCTCGCTGCCAGACAAAAAAAGGGGTGAAGAGGAAAGCAGACACCACGACCCCCACCACCATCGACCCGATCCACGACTCGTCGTCGCTGCCCGCCGAGCCCAAGTCCGCCAAGCTGGGCCCGCGGCGGGAGAGCGGCCGCCCCGTGAAGCCTCCAAAGAAGGACGTTCCCGACTCGCAGCAGCACGCGGCGGAGAAGAGCAGCAAGGTCTCGGAGCAGCTCAAGTACTGCGGCGGGATCATCAAGGAGATGTTCGCCAAGAAGCACGCGGCCTACGCGTGGCCCTTCTACAAACCTGTGGACGTGGAAGCCCTGGGGCTGCACGACTACTGCGACATCATCAAGCACCCCATGGATCTGAGCACAATCAAAGTAAGCTCGGCCTTGGCCCGGGGGTGTTCAGCGGGAGCACGGCGGGTTTGGCCTCGTGCCGAGCGCGACGTGCCGGCTCTGGCTCGGCCGCGGGGTTTGGGGGCCTTTGGGCTCTCCTTCTCCTCTTGATTCCCTGACTTTGGGGAAGGGCAAACGCCCCGGCTCCGTGAACCGACCGAAAACCCAGAATCCAGAAATTTGGGTGCCTCTGGGGGGGTTAAATTAAATTATCCCTTAAATTATCCCTTAAATTACCCCTCTCCCAAAGTTTTGCCCTTCTGTCGAACTCCACATTCCCAGCTGGGAGGCTGACGGGGAGGAAATGTGGGAGCTGAGCGTGGGATCCTGGATCCAGGTGGATCCAGGGATGAGAGGAACCTCAACCCTCTGGAGTTTTCATTCCCGGGCTGATTTTTTTTTTTCCCCCTCTTAGGAACGCTGACATTTGGTTTTTTAGGGAAAATCTCTGTTATTGTGTGAATCTCCCCGTTTTTTAGCCCAGGAGAGACCCCAGAGCAGAAATCCTGGGAATGGGGGTTTGATTGAAACCAAACCCATTTCTAATCCCTTTTAAAACAAAGGCTGGTCTCTCTCAAAAGTTGGTCTTCTCCTAAACTCGGGGAGAAGAACCAAAACCAGTTGTTCTTCTGACCAAAACACGTCCTTCTTTTGACCAAAACCAGCCTTTCTTTTTGACCAAAACAGGGAGTTCTTTTGACCAAAATTGGTGGTTCTTTTGACCAAAATCAGCAGTTCTGTTTGACCTAAACTAGTCTGTCTTTTTGACCAAAACAAGTCACTCTTTTGACCAAAACAAGCATCTCTTTGGACCAAAACAAGCATCTCTTTGGACCAAAACAAGCATCTCTTTTGACCTAAACTAGTCACTCCTTTTGACCAAAACAAACCTCTCTTTTGACCAGGTTGCTCTTTTTGACCAAAACCCCGTCGTTCTTTTGACCGAAACACAACATTCTTTTGACCAAAACCAGATTCTCTTGGACCAAAGCAATTCAGTTCTTCTACATCAAAATCAGTTGTTCCTTTTGATGACACTTGGTGGTCCTTTGGCCCAACATTAGTTTGCCCCCGTGACCAAAACCAGTCAAAAGAGCCCCGTGAAATCCGTCCCGTCGAACGTTCTGGCAGAGGCTTGTCTTGTTTTTTCTCTCCTCTCCCCCCTAGTCCAAGCTGGAGAACCGGGAGTACCGGGATGCTCAGGAATTCGCAGCCGACGTGCGGTTGATGTTCTCCAACTGCTACAAGTACAACCCCGCCGACCACGAGGTCGTGGCCATGGCGCGGAAGCTGCAGGTGAGGACGCGCCCCTTTGTCCCCTGTCGGGGCCTCTTTACCCTTGGAATGACATCCCAACCCACCCCAGTGGTGAATAACGACCCCGAACGACCCTTTTCCCGCTGGAAGTGCTGCAGGAGCTGACCTGGATCCGCCCAGTTCCCTCCTCTCCGCTGGGTTGGGTTTCACGTTGCCTTTTTCCCGTCCCTTAGTTGGTGGTGGAGGAGCAGGAAGGCGAAACACGACTCCAAAATGTCCCTTTTTTACCCCAAAATGTATAAAGAGGAAACCAGGGGCTGTTCCTGCTGCTTTAGGTCCCTCTCCCGTCGCTCTCCCAGGCGAGTTTTCCTCCCTCTGCTCGTTTCTGAAGGGTCTGTGATGAATTTAATGAGCTCCTGGTGGATCCTCACGGCTCCAGTGAAGGCTTTGGCTTCACACGCGAGCTCCGGCGCTCCCAAAAACCACCTGGATTCCTTCATTTCCTGGGAATTCTGAGTTTCCGTGTGGCTGAAGCAGGAAAAACACATCATTCCACGTGTTCTGAGCTCCATTGCTCCTGAAAACCACCTGGATTCCTTCATTGCTTGGGAATTCGGAGTTTCTGCACGGCTGAAGCAGGAAAAATGCGTCATTCCGTGTGTTCCGAGCTCCATCGCTCCCGAAAACCACCTGGATTCCTTCATTTCCTGGGAATTCTGAGTTTCCATGTGGCTGAAACAGGAAAAACACGTCATTCCACATGTTATGAGCTCCATTGCTCCTGAAAACCACCTGGATTCCTTCATTTCTTGGGAATTTGGAGGTTCCACATGGCTGAAGTGGGAAAAACATGTCGTTCCACATGTTCCGAGCTCCATCGCTCCCAAAAAGCACCTGGATTCCTTCATTTCTTGGGAATTTGGGAGTTTCTGCATGGCCAAAGCAGGAAAAACGTGTCGTTCCGTGTGTTCCGAGCTCCAGGGATTTCCCACCACAGAACCCCTGCAAGGGGTCAAAACTGTCCAATGTTTGACTTTTAACCCAAATATTCCAACACAGCTCCTTAAAAGCACCCTAAATCCGTAATTCCAGGCACTTCATTCCCTTCAATCCCAATTTTCTCCTGGTTTTTTTGCCTCGGCAGGATCGTGGGCACGGGTGTCGTTTTCTAAAGTGATTAATTAGAGGGTTTTTTTAATAATTCTCTCGTGTCACGCTTGATCCAACCGAGCAGCTCCCAAATCCCCCCAAATCCACAGGGATTCGTGTTCAGGATGCCAAAAAGAGGCTTCAGCCCCGGAGAGGGCGGGAGGCAGGACGGGCTTGGCAGGATGGGAGAGGACATGGGAAGCGGATCCGGGTGGGAATTCCCATTGCAGTGGGAAAAGCTCAATTCCAGCGGCGTGGAAGGAGGAGGGAATGGGCGTGGAAGGAGAAGAAAGCTCCTAAAAATGGGGGGAAAAGCTGTTAAATCAGGAGGGAAACTCCTAAATTGGTGAAGAAAACCCGGAATAAAGGCGGGAGGAGGGTGAGAAACAGTTCAGGAGGAAGGTGGGGAAACAATCCATGGCAAGGTCAGGGAGAGCCCAGGGGAGGGTCCTTCAATCCCATGGATGAACCTGAAGTGGAAGAGCTGGAAGCTTTCAGGAAGGGAATGGTTGAGTTGCCGTGGTTGGACACCCCGGAGCGTTGGGTTTGCCCAAGGATTTGGGATGAGTTGGATGAATCGATGTCATCGTTCACGTCTCCGCTCCGTTGGGTTTGCCCAAGGATTTGGGATGAGTTGGATGAATCGGCGTCATCGTTCACGTCTCCGCTCCGTTGGGTTTGGGGAACAACCCCCGGCTCGTGTCCGGTGGGTTCCTCTCACTCCACGTGCCGGGGGCTCGGGAAGCAGCGGGAAATCTGTGGGAATTGTGGATTGGAAGTCAAAGCTTTGGGAAGGGGGAGGAATTCTCCGCGTTCTGTTCCGACTCGGCGTCGGGGAGGTGGATGTGACACCTGGGACTCCCTCGGGTTGTCCCTCCCCTGGGAGCTCCAGAAGTTCCAGGAGGGTCCTTGGGAAGAGGAGCCGGATCCTGAACCACCTCCAAGGAATTCTCTCGGGGCAAAATCCTGGGAATTTTTGTGCTTTGCCCTTCGCAGGGTGGAGCCTCGGGGGGAAGGTCTGGGTTGGGGTGCAAGAGGTGCTCGTTCCTCGTCTGGGAAACTCAAATCCACACTCGGAACCCTTCAGGTGGAGCCAGAACCCTTCAGGTGGAGCCAGAACCCTTCAGGTGGAGCCAAAACTCTTCAGGTGGAGCCAAAACCCTTCAGGTGGAGCCAGAACCCTTCAGGTGGAGCCAGAACCCTTCAGGTGGAGCCAAAACTCTTCAGGTGGAGCCAAAACCCTTCAGGTGGAGTCAGAACCCTTCAGATGGAATCAAAACCCTTCAGGTGGAGTCAGAACCCTTCAGATGGAGGAACCAAAACTCTTCAGGTGGATCCAAAACTCTTCAGATGGAGCCAGAACCCTTCAGGTGGAGCCAAAACTCTTCAGATGGAGCCAAAACCCTTCAGATGGAACCAAAACCCTTCAGATGGAGCCAAAATCCTTCAGATGGAACCAAAACCCTTCAGATGGAGCCAAAATCCTTCAGATGGAACCAAAACTCTTCAGATGGATCCAAAATCCTTCAGGTGGAGTCAGAACCCTTCAGGTGGAGTCAGAACCCCTCAAATGGAATCAAAAACCTTCAGGTGGAGCCAAAACCCTTCAGGTGGAGTCAGAACCCCTCAAATGGAATCAAAAACCTTCAGGTGGAGCCAAAACCCTTCAGGTGGAGCCAAAATTCTTCAGATGGAGTCAACAGGCACTGAGAGACAACCGGGCCAGAGACATGACCTGGCTGGAGACACAACCAGGTTCTCCCCCCTTCTCTGCCTGGGTTGGGATTTAAAGAAAAATAGGTTTTCCTCTCAAACTTTAGGAGCAAAAAGGCCTTTCCCATCAGCAGGATAAAGGAATTAAACTGGTGTCGCATCCCTGGCTCTGGAGGATGTTGGGAAGAGGCCTTGGGATCAATCAAGATGTGGGTTGGGCAAATCCCCGTGGGATGAAGAGGAGAAGGGGCTGCAGCTGCAATTTACCCCCTGAGCTCTGGAATTGTCACGGAGTCGTTGAGGCCGGAAAAGACCTCTGAGGTCCTCGAGTCCAACCAGAGGTGACCCAGGAGGACGTTGAAGATCTCAAGGACCCGGACGAGGCGGTTTTTAAATCTTGTGTGTCCCCCCCCTCCTTCCAAACCATCTGGAGCCGCTCGGAATTCCCGCTCCGGGAGCTTCCAGGACGTTGATCCCTTGTGTGGAGCCCCCAGCTCCGGGAGCCTTTGGGATGTGGTCGTTGATCCCTTGTGTAGAGCCCCCAGGTCTGTGGGGTCCCCCCTGCCCATCGTGTGTCCCCCGTCCCCCCGTCCCCTCCCGCTGTGTCACGGCCCCGCTGTGCCCGCAGGACGTGTTCGAGATGCGCTTCGCCAAGATGCCGGACGAGCCCGAGGAGCCCGTCGTCCTTCCCGCCTCCTCGCCCGCCGTGGTGCCGCCCCCCACCAAGGTGGCCCCGCCCTCGTCCAGCGACAGCAGCAGCGACAGCTCCTCCGACAGCGACAGCTCCTCCGACGACTCCGAGGAGGAGCGGGCGCAGCGCTTGGCCGAGCTGCAGGAGCAGGTACCGCGCCCGGGGGGGGGCCCTGGGGTCCCCTCCCGGTGGGATTTGGTGGTCTCACGGTCTTGGGGGGTCCTCTGCTGGTGGGATTTGGTGGTCTCACGGTCTTGGGGGGTCCTCTCCTGGTGGGATTTGGTGGCCTCGTGGTCTTGGGGGTCCTCTCCTGGTGGGATTTGGGGGTCTCGTGGTCTTGGGGGTCCCCTCCCGGTGGGATTTGGTGGCCTCGTGGCCTTGGGGGTTCTCTCCTGGTGGGATTTGGTGGCCTCATGGCCTTGGGGGTCCTCTCCTGGTGGGATTTGGTGGTCTGATGGTCTTGGCCCAAGGCCTTGGGCTTGGCGGTTGGTGGCGGTGACCGAGCGCTGCCGAGGGCCCCAAAATCGTTGGGTTCAAGGGCCCCAAAATCGTTGGGTTTTGGGGCACGGAGGGGTCGGTGTTTTTTGGGGACAGTCCCTCCTGTGAGGACACGGGAGGTTCCCAAGGGCAGGAATTCGCTGCTGCTCCTGGGCGGTGTCCTCGGGGTTGGATTTGGGGGGACGAGGGGGGTCTTGACCTTGATGGTCTTGGAGGTCTCTTCCAACCCTGATGACTCAATGACAATGGTTGGACTTGATGACAATGGTTGGCCTTGATGACCTTTGAGGTCTCTTCCAACCCTGGTGACTCGTTGGCAGTGGTTGACCTTGATGACCTTTGAGGTCTTTTCCAACCCTGGTGACTTAGTGACCATGGTTGGACTCGATGACCTTTGAGGTCTCTTCCAACCCTGGTGACTCGTTGGCAGTGGTTGACCTTGATGACCTTTGAGGTCTTTTCCAACCCTGGTGACTTAGTGACCATGGTTGGACTCGATGACCTTTGAGGTCTCTTCCAACCCTGGTGACTTGTTGACAATGGTTGACCTTGATGGTCTTTGAGGTCTCTTCCAACCCTGGTGACTTGGTGACAATGGTTGGCCTTGATTGTCTTTGAGGTCCCTTCCAACCTTGGTGACTTGATGACAAATGGTTGACCTTGATGGTCTTGGGGGTCTCTTCCAACCCTGGTGACTCGTTGGCAATGGTTGACTTTGATGGTCTTGGGGGTCTCTTCCAACCCTGGTGACTCGTTGACAATGGTTGACTTTGATGGTCTTGGGGGTCTCTTCCAACCCTGGTGACTCGGTGACAATGGTTGACCTTGATGGTCTTGGAGGTCTCTTCCCACCTGGATGACTCGTTGGCAATGGTTGACCTTGATGGTCTTTGAGGTCTCTTCCAACCCTGGTGACTCGTTGGCAATGGTTGGACTCCATGACCTTTGAGGTCTCTCCCAACCCTGGTGACTCGGTGACGATGGTTGGACTCGATGACCTTGGAGGTCTCTTCCCACCTGGATGATTCCAGGATTCCTGAGGGGAATCAGGACCCCCCCGGGTTGGGATTTCCCGGCAGCCCCCGGCCTTGCTCCCAGGCCCTCCCCCCTCGTGGCATCATTAGCGCTGGTTAATTAGAGCATCGCTGGTTAATTAGAGCATCGTTAGCGATGCTGGGAGAGACAGCCCTGACCAGTCTCCTTTCTCAAACACTTAATTACCCACAAATCACTTAATTAATACGATAACCCACCTAATTAATATGATAACCCACTTAATTACTATGATAACGAGGATGTGGTGGGCAGGAGAGGGAGATCAGGAGGAAGAGGAGGAGGAGGAGGAGCTGGGCCGAAGGATGGGGCTGTTTGGGGAGCACCTCAAGGCCTGTTTGGGGAGCACCTCAAGCCTTGTTTGGGGAGCACCTCAAGCCCTCTTTGGGGAGCACCTCAAGGCCTGTTTGGGGAGCACCTCAAGGCCTGTTTGGGGAGCACCTCAAACCCTGTTTGGGGAGCACCTCAAGGCCTGTTTGGGGAGCACCTCAAGGCCTGTTTGGGGAGCACCTCAAGGCCTCTTTGGGGAGCACCTCAAGGCCTGTTTGGGGAGCACCTCAAACCCTGTTTATGGTTCACCTCAAGCTTTGTTTGGGGAGCACCTCAAGGCCTGTTTGGGGAGCACCTCAAGGCCTGTTTGGGGAGCACCTCAAGCTTTGTTTGGGGAGCACCTCAAGGCCTCTTTGGGGAGCACCTCAAGGCCTGTTTGGGGAGCACCTCAAGCCTTTTTTGGGGTTCACCTCAAGGCCTGTTTGGGGAGCACCTCAAGCCCTGTTTGGGGTTCATCTCAAGCTTTGTTTGGGGAGCACCTCAAGGCCTGTTTGGGGAGCACCTCAAACCTTGTTTGGGGAGCACCTCAAGGCCTGTTTGGGGAACACCTCAAACCCTGTTTGGGGAGCACCTCAAGCCCTGTTTGGGGAACACCTCAAGGCCTGTTTGGGGAGCACCTCAAGGCCTGTTTGGGGAACACCTCAAACCCTGTTTGGGGAGCACCTCAAGGCCTGTTTGGGGAACACCTCAAACCCTGTTTGGGGAGCACCTCAAGGCCTGTTTGGGGAGCACCTCAAGCCCTGGGACCAGTTCTGGGCCCCTCAAGCCAAGGCAGACGTTGAGGGGCCGGAGTGTGACCAGGGAAGGGAACGGAGCTGGGAAAGGGTCTGGAGAACTCCCAGGGGAGCTGGGGGGGCTCAGCCTGGAGAAAAGGAGGCTCAGGGGGGACCTTCTGGCTCCCAATTCCCAGGAGGAAGGGCAGAGCCGGGCGGGGGGTCGGGCTCTGCTCCCCAGGGACAGGACAGGAGGAAACGGCCTCGAGCTGCCCCGGGGGAGGGTTGGGTTGGCCTTGAGGAGGAATTTCCCCCCGGAAAGGGTGGTCGGGCACTGGGAGGGGCTGCCCAGGGAGGTGGTGGAGTCCCCACCCCCGGGGGTGTCACCAAGGCCCTCGGTGACCAGGGTCAGTCCGAGGGTGGACTCGCTGCTCCGGGGGGTCTTTCCCGAGCCCAGCATTCCGTGATTCCCCCATTCTCCCCCGGCAGCTCAAGGCCGTGCACGAGCAGCTGGCGGCCCTGTCCCAGCCCCAGCAGAACAAACCAAAGAAAAAGGAGAAGGACAAGAAGGAGAAGAAGAAGGAGAAGCACAAAAAGAAGGAGGAGCTGGAAGAGGCCAAGAAAAGCAAAGCCAAGGAGCCACAGCCCAAGAAGGCCAAGAAGAGCAACAGCAACAGCAGCACCTCCAGGTGAGCCCTTCCCTTCCCTCCCGGCCCAGATCCTCGGCAGGGCGGCGTTTCCCCTTCCCTCGTTAGCGTAATTAGCGCAGGAGCCTTAACGAGTAACCCCCGCCCCGCTCCAGAGGGGTCGAGTCCTGGCAGTGAGTTCACCTGAGATCTTGGGCACTGTCCTTCTCCTTGGCGGGTTGAGCTGAGCCTTGGGTGTCCAGGAGCAGGTTGAGCTGAGCCTTGGGTGTCCAGGAGCAGGTTGAGCTGAGCCTTGGGTGTCCAGGAGCAGGTTGAGCTGAGCCTTGGGTGTCCAGGAGCAGGTTAAGCTCAGTGTTGGGTTCCCAAGAGCAGGCTGAGTTCACTCAAGAGCAGATTGAGCTGAGCCTTGGGTGTCCAGGAGCAGGTTGAGCTGAGCCTTGGGTGTCCAGGGGCGGGTTGAGCTGAGCCTTGGGTGTCCAGGAGCAGATTTGAGCTGAGCCTTGGGTGTCCAGCAGCAGGCTGAGCTCAGCCTTGGGTGTCCAGGAGCAGGTTGAGCTCAACCTTGGGTGTCCAAGAGCAGGCTGAGCTTAGTCAAGACCAGGCTGAGCTCAGCCTTGGGTGTCCAGGGGCAGGTTGAGCTGAGCCTTGGGTGTCCAGGAGCAGGTTGAGCTGAGCCTTGGGTGTCCAGGAGCAGGTTGAGCTGAGCCTTGGGTGTCCAGGAGCAGGTTGAGCTGAGCCTTGGGTGTCCAGGGGCAGGTTGAGCTCAGTCAAGACCAGGTTCAACTCAACCTTGGGTGTCCAAGAGAAGGTTGAGCTCAGTGTTTGATACTGAAGATCAGGTTGAGCTCAGTTTTGGGTGTCCAGTGGCAGGTTAAGATCAGTTTTGGGTGTCCAGGAGCAGGTTAAGCTCAGTTTTGGTGTCTGTACACGTTAAGCTCAGCTTTCCCCCAGACCTTCACAGTTGAGCTTTGAGCCGACCCTACAAACGCCTGGGACCAAAACTAAACCCCCTGGCCCCAAACTCAACCCCCTGGCCTCAAACTCAACCCCCTGGCCCCAAACTCAACCCCCTGGCCTCAAACTAAACCCCCTGGTCCCAAACTCAACCCCCTGGCCCCAAACAAAACCCCCTCACCCCAAACTCAACCCCCTCACCCCTAACTTAAACCCTCTGGCCCCAAACTAAACCCTCTCACCCCAAACTAAACCCCTTCACACCAAACTAAACCCCCTCACCCCAAACTAAACCCCCTCACCCCAAACTAAACCCTCTGGCCCCAAACTAAACCCCCTCACCCCAAACTCAACCCCCTGGCCCCAAACTCAACCCCCTGGCCCCAAACTGAACCCCCTCACCCCAAACTAAACCCTCTCACCCCAAACTCAATCCCCCGGCCCCAAACCGAACCCTCTCACCCCAAACTGAATCCCCTCACCCCAAACTAAACCCCCTCACCCCAAACTAAACCCCTGACCCCAAACTCAACTCCCTGACCCCAAACTGAACCCCCCAGCCCCAAACCAACCCCCTGACCCCGCGGGGCCCAGGCCGGGCTCTGACCCCTGTCCTGCTGTCCCCGCGCAGCAAGAAGGAGCCGGCGGCGGCCAAGCCGAGCCGGGCGGCCCCGGCCTACGAGTCGGAGGAGGAGGAGAAGTGCAAGCCCATGTCCTACGAGGAGAAGCGGCAGCTGAGCCTGGACATCAACAAACTGCCGGGGGAGAAGCTGGGCCGGGTCGTCCACATCATCCAGTCGCGGGAGCCGTCGCTCAAGAACTCCAACCCCGACGAGATCGAGATCGACTTCGAGACGCTCAAGCCGTCGACGCTGCGCGAGCTGGAGCGCTACGTCACCTCCTGCCTGCGCAAGAAGAGGAAACCCCCAGGTACGGGCCTGGGCCCGGCTTTGGGAGGGGGTGGGTGCCACCTGGAAACCCCCAGGTACCACCTTTAGGCCTGGCTTTGGGAGGGGGTGGGTTCAGTCAGGCCTGGCTTTGGGGGTGGGTTCCACCTGGAAACCCCCAGGTACCGACTTAGGCCCGGCTTTAGAGGATTTGGGTTCCACTTGGGGTTTTGGGCCCCTGGTTTGGGGTCGTTCCCGAGGCCGTTCCCAAGGAAAGTTTATTTCTAATTCCGAGTTTATTTTTAATTCCGAGTTTATTTTTAATTCCGAGTTTATTTATAATTCTGAGTTTGTTTTTCATTCTGAGTTTATTTTTCATTCTAAATTTATAATTCCAAGTTTATGTGTAATTCCAAGTATATAAATCTGAGTTTATTTATAATTCCAAGTTTATTTTTCATTCTGAGTTTACTTTTAATTCAATTTATTTCTATTTCTGGGTTTATTTTTAGTTCTGAGTTTATTTTTCATTCTGAGTTTATTTATAACTCCAAGTTTATGTGTAATTCCGGGTATATAAATCTGAGTTTATTTTTCATTCCGAGTTTTATTTTTCATTCTAAATTTATTTATAAATATTATTTATAAATTTATTTATTTATTCCAAGTTTATATATAATTCCAAGTATATAATTCTGAGTTTATTTATAATTCCAAGTTTATTTATAATTCCAAGTCTATTTTTAATTCCCAGTTTATTTTTCATTCTAAATTTATTTATTTAATACTTCCGAGTTTATTTATAATTCCAATTTTATTTTCATTCTGAGTTTATTTTTCATTTGGTTTATTTATAATTCTGATTATTTTTTTAATTCTGAGTTTATTTCTAATTCCGAGTTTATTTTTAATTTGGTTTATTTGTAATTCCAAGTTTATTTTTGATTCTATTTTTAATTTTGGGTTTATTTGTAATTCTGAGTTTATTTTTAATTCCAAGTTTATTTATAATTCTGAGTTTATTTTTCATTCTGAGTTTATTTTTCATTCTAAATTTATTTTTAATCTCTAATTTATTTATACTTCAGAGTTTACGTATAATTCCTAGTATATTTATAATTTATTTTTAATTCCGAGTTTATTTTTAATTCCGAGGTTTTTTTTTATTCTGAGTTTATTTTTCATTCTGAGTTTTATGGGTGGTTAATGAGGTGATTACGGCTGGTTAATGAGCTAATTATGGGCGGTTGGTTAGTTGATTACAAGTGGTTAATGAGGTGATTACAGTTGTTTAATTAGGTAATTATGGCTGGTTAATGAGGTAATTACAGTTGTTTAATTAGGTGATTACGGCTGGTTAATGAGGTAATTATGGCTGGTTAATGAGGTAATTATGGCTGGTTAATGAGGTGATTACAGGTGGCTAGTTGATTACAGGTAGTTAATGAGGTGATTACAGGTAGTTAATGAGGTGATTACAGGTGGTTAGTTATTTGATTACAGGTAGTTAATGAGGTCATTACAGGTGGTTAATGAGGTGATTATGGGTGGTTAGTTGATGGGATAATTAATGAGGTAATTACAGGTGGCTAATGAGGTGATTATGGGTAGTTAATGAGGTGATTACAGGTGGTTAACGAAGTGACTATTGGTAGTTAATGAGGTGACTGTGGCTAGTTAATGAGGTGATTATGGGTGGTTAATGAGGTAACTATGGGTAGTTAATGAGGTGATTGTGGATAGTATATGAGGTGACTGTGGGTGGTTAATGAGGTGATTATGGGTGGTTAATGAGGTGACTGGGTGGTTAATGAGGTGACTCTGGTTCATTAGTCAATTAGGGGTGGTAAGTTAGTCGATTACGGGTGGTTAATGGGGTGACATGGGTGGTTAATGAGGTGACTGTGGGCGGTTAATTAGGTGACTATGGGTGGTTAATGAAGTGATTGTGGTGGTTAATTGATACGACTGGTTAATGAGGTGACTGTGGGTGGTTAATGAGGTGATTATGGGTGGTAACGAGGTGACTGTGGGTAGTTAATTATGGGTGGTTAATGAGGTGACTGTGGGTAGTTAATGAGGTGATTATGGATAGTATATGAGGTGACTATGGGTAGTTAATTATGGGTGGTTAATGAGGTGACTGTGGGTAGTTAATGAGGTGATTATGGATAGTATATGAGGTGACTATGGGTAGTTAATTATGGGTGGTTAACGAGGTAACTCTGGTTCATTAGTCAATTAGGGGTGTTTAGTTAGTCGATTACGGGGGGTTAATGAGGTGACTGGGTGGTTAATGATGTAACTATGGGTGGTTAACAAGGTGACTATGGGTAGTTAATGAGGTGACTGTGGGTAGTTAATGAGGTGATTTTGGATAGTATATGCGGTGACTGTGGGTAGCTAATTATGGGTGGTTAATGAGGTGACTATGGGCGGTTAATAAGATGATTATGGGTGGTCAGTTAGTTGATTACGGGTGGTTAATGAGGTGACTATGGGTGGTTAATGAGGTGACTGTGGGTAGTTAATGAGGTGATTATGGACAGTATATGAGGTGACTGTGGATAGTTAATTATGGGTGGTTAATGAGGTGACTATGGGTGGTTAATGAGGTGACTGTGGACGGTTAATGAGATGATTACGGGTGGTTAATGAGGTGACTATGGGCAGTTAATGAGACGATTACGGGTGGTCAGTCAGTGGATCAGGGCTGGTTAACGAGCTAATTAGGCCTGCCTAACGCCCCGCCCTGTCCCCGCAGCCGAGAAGGTGGACGTCCTGGCCGGCTCGTCCAAGCTCAAGGGCTTCTCGTCGTCGGAGTCGGAGAGCAGCAGCGAGTCCAGCTCCTCCGACAGCGACGAGTCGGACTCAGGTTAGCGCTTCCCGCCGCCCCCTCCCGCCCCTCCCGCCCTTCCCGACCCTCCCGGCCCCGCTCCGGACAAATAAACTCGTTTTCAGTCCTGCCTCGGTCTTTTAATTGTTCTTTTGAAGCTCCCCCCGGGGACGGCCCAACCCCATTCCGGGGCTTTTCCTCGGCTTTTCCTTGGAGGGCTTGGCTTGATTTTCCACCCCCTGGATCGGTGTTTTTAGGGGAAAAAAAACGGTGCTTTTGCCTCCGGGGCAGAGGATGGAAAAAAAACCAGGAGGGGAGGGGATTTTGTGGATGAAAAGGTTTTTGGGTGTGTCTCGGTTCCGGGATCTTGAGGGAAAATTGGGTTGAAATGGGAATTTTGGGATCCCCGGGAGGCGTCTCCCTCGCGCCGCCGTCGCCGGGGTGGGGCCGGGTTGGGTGTGGAATGACCTGGGGGTCAGAGCTGATTTAGGGAGGGGATTTTCCTCAATCCCAGTGTCCCATTCCCAAACACACCCAGAGAACCAGGTTTAATCCTCACATAACCAGGTTTAATCCACAGAGAACCAGGTTTAATCCACAGATAACCAGCTTTAATTCACACAGAACCAGGTTTAATTCACACATAACCAGGTTTAATCCACAGAGAACCAGGTTTAATCCAGAGAACCACGTTCACACATAACCAGGTTTAATCCACAGAGAACCAGGTTTAATTCACAGATAACCAGGTTTAATCCTCACATAACCAGGTTTAATCCACAGATAACCAGGTTTAATCCACAGATAACCAGGTTTAATTCACACATAACCAGGTTTAACCCACAGATAACCAGGTTTAATCCACAGATAACCGGGTTTAATCCGTAGATAGCCAGGTTTAACTCACGCCCATCCAGCTTTAATCCCCACACATCCACGCCCCGAACTTGGAAAATCGGGATGAATTTTAACTCCAAAACTCTTCCATTTTGATTTTTTTCCCCCCAAAACCTCGACCTGCCGCCAATATTCTCCCAAAATCCCTTTTTTTTGATCTCCCCTCCGGGGTTTCGCCGCCGTGGAACCACCAACTTCTTCCCCCCCCTAAAAAAGAAACAGGAGAAAAACTGCCTCAGTTTTTCTATTTTTGGTTTTAAGGAATAAAACCAATTCAGGTGGTTTTGCTACAAACCCCTGTTTTTTCGTGGAACGGTGGGATTTCGACCCGGAATGTGGGAATTCGGGGGGGGGTGGAACCGTCTCTCGGGGATTCGCCTTTTTGGGGGAACGTGGGTGGGACTAAAATGAGGATTTAGGGGAAAAATCCGACCTATCCCTGTGGCCGTCGGTGGGGGCGGAGCCTCAGGGCCCAACTGAACCTTTCTGCTGGAAAATCGGCCGGAAGTGACATCACGGGAACAACCTTTGCCTTCAGTCCCTGCGGGTTTTACTCCCGCGGCATCAGGGGATGAAACCCATCCTTGGGTTGGGTTGGTGTCTCCAAAATCACCAACTGACCCCCCAGGACCACGTGATCCAACTGTGACCCAAAAATCGACATCAGGACATGAAGGTCCATCCTTGGGTTGGGTTGGTGTCTCCAAAATCACCGAGTGACCCCCTGGCACAACATGATCCAACTGTGACCCAACAATCGGCTTCATTGGATGAAGGTCCATCCTTGGGTTGGGTTGGCGTCTTCAAAATCACCAAGTGACTCCCTGGGACCCCAAAACACCAACTGTGACCCAACAATCGACATCAGGACATGAAGGTCCATCCTTGGGTTGGGTTGATGTCTCCAAAATCACCAACTGACCCCCCAGGACCACGTGATCCAATTGTGACCCAACAGTTGGCATCAGGGGATGAAGATCCATCCTTGGGTTGGGTTGATGTCTCCAAAATCACCAAGGATCCCCTGGCACAACATGATCCAACTGTGACCCAACAGTCGGCTTCATTGGTTGAAGGTCCATCCTTGGGTTGGGTTGGCGTCTTCAAAATCACCGAGTGACTCCCTGGAACCCCAAAACACCAACTGTGACCCAACAATCGGCTTCATTGGGTGAAGGTCCATCCTTGGCTTGGGTTAGTGTCTCCAAAATCACCAAGTGACCCCCTGGGACCACGTGACCTGACTGTGACCCAACAGTCGGCATCATTGGATGAAGGTCCATCCATGGGTTGGGTTGGTGTCTCCAAAATCACCAAGGATCCCCTGGCACAACATGATCCAACTGTGACCCAACAATTGACATCAGGACATGAAGGTCCATCCTTGGGTTGGGTTGGCGTCTCCAAAATCACCAAGTGACCCCCCAGGACCATCGTGGTCTCCATTGGCTTTGTCTTCTTGGAGAAGACATCCTTGGCCGTCCTGGAAGGCCGCCGGGGTCAAAGATGGGATTCTTCTCAGTGTTCTTGGACGCCGGGAAGCTGCCGAACCACGTGATCCGACTGTGAGCCAACAATCGGCATCGGTGGATGAGGGTTCGTCCTTGGGTTGGGTTGGCCAAGCTCAGTCACCTCTGGAATCGCCGGATGATCCCCTGGGCTCGCCAGGACTTTGCCACTCGTGGTCTCCGTTGGCTCCATGGTCTCGGTGAAGGGTCTCCCCAAGCACCCGGTGCTCCGGCCGCGGTCGAGACGGGAATCCTCCGATCCCGCTCCGTCCCCTCGACCCCCCCGTGGCCACGCCCGGCTCGTGCCAGGATTCCTCACAGAAGCTCCCCGGGAGACTCGGAGGAGGACGGAGAAGATCCTCGTTCGCCTTCCCAGAGGAGCAACACCCGGAATGTGGGTTTTGGAGGAGCCCAACCGGGATGGTTCCTCTCCCGACCCAAAATCGGAGCGGGGCTGTGCTCGGCCGACTCGTGTCACGGGGCTTTTTTTTGGGAGCTGATGTTTATTCCCACCCGGGCCTGGATTATCCGGGGTTTTTCTCCTCTTCCCACTCGAGTCTCTCCTGAATTTGGGGTTTCCTCCCCGTCCCGGGAGCGCTTTGATCCTGATCCGAGTAGGGCAGGAACTGGGGGGTCGTGAAGCCGCCTCTGCTCCCCAGGATCCGCTGCCAGGCGTGGTTTATCCGTAGGGATCAGCTGCTGGATCATCTTGTCTCCAGCTCTTGGCCTTGGATCTTCCCCGGGATGAGCAGCGAGTCCTGCGGAGCAATTCCATCCTCAGGGAAGAGGAACTCGGCTCTTGGGCTTTCTGGAAAGGCCCCTCTGGAGCTGTGGATGCCCATCCCAATCCATGGACACCCCTTGGGAGTCGTGGATGCCCATCCCAATCCATGGACACCCCTCTGGAGCTGTGGATGCCCATCCCAATCCATGGACACCCCTTGGAAGTTATGGATGCCCATCCCAATCCATGGACACCCCTTGGAAGTTATGGATGCCCATCCCAATCCATGGACACTCATTGGAAGTTATGGATGCCCATCCCAATCCATGGACACTCATTGGAAGTTATGGATGCCCATCCCAATCCATGGACACCCCTTGGAAGTTATGGATGCCCATCCCAATCCATGGACACTCATTGGAAGTTATGGATGCCCATCCCAATCCATGGACACCCCTTGGAAGCTCTGGATGCCCATCCCAATCCATGGACACCCCTTGGAAGCTCTGGATGCCCATCCCAATCCATGGACACCCCTTGGAAGCTCTGGATGCCCATCCCAATCCATGGACACCCCTTGGAATTCCTGGGCTATCCAAGACCTTTCCTGGCCGTTGGGTGGGAGGACTCCGGGTCGGGGTCGGGTTTTACCTTTTCCTTCCTCCCGCCATTTCTCCCCGTTTTCGCGGCGGCCAAACCCCAAATCCCGGGGCTGGAGATCCCGGGGAATTCCGGCTCCCGCCCCAAACCCTTCCCGCGCTCCGGGCCCGGCGCCGCCGCCGCACTAACGGCTCCTCTTTCCCCTTTTTGTGTTTTTTGGCAGAAATGGCCCCCAAGTTGAAGAAAAAAGGGCATTCGGGGCGAGAGCAGAAAAAGGTGAGAGACGCCGCGGCCTCGGGGCGGCACCGGGAGCTTCGGGAACGCCGGGAACGCCGGGAATGCCGGCGGGAGAGCGGGTTGGGGGCCTTGACCCCGTTCCCTCGCTCGGCTGAGGCGGGGTTGGGGTTCTTGGGAAGATGCTCTCGGTCCCCCCAGGGGGGTTGGGGAGGTGGCCCAGGGGGTGACCAAAGGGAGGGTTTTGGTGACTTGGGAGGAGTTTGGGTGACTAAAAAGGTCTTTTGGTGATTGGGAGAAGTTTTGGTGACCAAAAAGATGTCTTGGTGACTTAGGAGGGTGTTTTGGTGACCAGGAGGGTGTTTGGGTGACTTGGGAGATGTTTTGGTGACCAAAAACATCTTTTGGTGACTTGGGAGGAGTTTTGGGGACCAAAAAGGTCTTTTGGTGACTTGGGAGGAGTTTTGGTGACCAAAAAGGTCTTTTGGTGACTTGGGAGGAGTTTTGGGGACCAAAAATGTCTTTTGGTGACTTGGGGGAGGATGTTTTGGGGACTGAAAAGGGATTTTTGAGAGCCAAAAGGGCTTTTTTGGTGACCAGGAAGGTGTTTTGGGGGTCAAAAAAGGTGTTTTTTGAGGGCTGGGAGGGTTTTTTTGCTCACCCAGGGAGGGGGTTTTGGTCACTGGGAGAGAAGTTTGGTGACCAAAAAGGTCACCCAGGAGAGCATTTTGGTGACCCATTTTAATGACCAAAAAGCCATTTTGGTGACCCAGGAGAGCTTTTTGGTGACCAATAACCCATTTTTGATGATTGAGAGGGTCACTTTAATGACCAAAAAGCTGTTTTGATGACCCAGGAGAGCCTTTGGCTGACCAATAACATATTTTTGATGGCCAAAAGGCCATTTTGGTGACCCAGGAGGGCATTTTGATGACCAATAACCCATTTTGATGATCAATAACTAATTTTTTATGACCCAGGAGAGCCTTTTGATGACCAATAACCCGTTTTGGATGACCCAAAAGCCATTTTGATGACCAATAAGGCATTTTGATGACCCAGGAGAGCCTTTGGATGACCAATAAGTCATTTTTGATGACCAATAATGCATTTTGATGACCAGTAACCCATTTTCAATGACCAAAAAGCCATTTTAATGACCCAGGAGAGCATTTTGATGACCAATAACCCATTTTGAAGACCCAGAAGGTCATTTCAATGACCAAAAAACCGTTTTGATGACCCAGAAGAGCCTTTGGATGACCAGTAACCCATTTTTGATGGCCAAAAAGCCATTTTGGTGACCCAGGAGATCATTTTGATGACCAATGACCCATTTTAGATGACCAATAACCCATTTTTGATGACCAGTAATCCATTTTTGATGGCCAATAACCCATTTTGATGACCAATAACCCATTTTAGATGACCAATAACCCATTTTAATGACCAATAACCCATTTTAATGATCAGTAACCCATTTTTGATGACCAATAACCCATTTTAATGACCAATAACCCATTTTAATGATCAGTAACCCATTTTTGATGACCAATAACCCATTTTGATGACCAATAACCCATTTTAATGACCAGTAACCCATTTTTGATGACCAATAACCCATTTTGATGACCAATAACCCATTTTTGATGACCAACAACCCATTTTTGATGACCAATAACCCATTTTGATGACCAGTAACCCATTTTGATGACCAATAACCCATTTTGATGACCAATAACCCATTCTGATGCCCCACAAGACCATTTCGATGACCAACAACCCACTTTCGATGACCCAGAAGGTCATTTCGACGCCCCAAAACCCACTTTGACGCCGTTCCGCTGACTCTCTCCCCTCTCTCTCTCCTTCCCTCCCTTCCAGCACCACCACCACCACCACCCTCCGGCGCAGCCGCCGCCGCCTCCGCCCCAGCCCGTGCCCGCGGCGCTGCCGCTGGTGCAGCCGCCGCCGCCCCCGCCGCCCGTCCCGGCCCCCGCCCCGCCCATGAAGGCGTCGCCGCCGCCCTTCGTGCCCGCCCCGGTGCCGGTGCTGGAGCACCCCCTGCCCGGGACCATGTTCGACACCATGAGCCACTTCGGCCAACCCATCCTGCACCTGCCCCAGCCGGAGCTGCCGCCGCACCTGCCCCCGGCGCCCGAGCACGGCACCCCCCCCCACCTCAACCAGCACGTGGTGTCCCCTCCAGGTGAGAGGGGCAGTGGGATTGGGCCCTCCCGGAGGTGTTGGGTGGGCTCTGTCCCTGCTGGAGGTGCCAGGGGGGGATTTATCCCTCCTGGAGAAGTTGGTGTCCCTCCTGGAGGTGTTGGGTGGGGTCTGTCCCTGCTGGCGGTGCCAGGGGGGGATTTATCCCTCCTGGAGAAGTTGGTGTCCTTCCTGGAGGTGCCAAGTGGGATTTATCACTCCTGGTCCCTCCTGGAGGGGTTGGGTGGGGTCTGTCCCTGCTGGAGGTGCCAGGGGGGGATTTATCACTCCTGGAGAAGTTGGTGTCCCTCCTGGAGGTGTTGGGTGGGATTTATCACTCCTGGAGAAGTTGGTGTCCCTCCTGGAGGTGTCAAGTGGGATTTATCACTCCTGTCCCTACTGGAGGTGCCAGGGGGGATTTATCCCTCCTGGAGGTGCCAAGTGGGATTTATCCCTCCCGGAGGTGTTGGGTGGGGTCTGTCCCTCCTTGAGGTACCAAGTGGGATTTATTTATCCCTCCTGTCAGTGCTGGGTGGACTCTGTCCCTCCTGTCAGTGTTGGGTGGGCTCTGTCCCTCCTGGAGGAGCTGGGTGGGGTCTCTCCCTCCTGTTGGTGTTGGGTGGGCTCTGTCCCTCCTGGAGGATTTGGGTGGGGTCTCTCCCTCCTGTTGGTGTTGGGTGGGCTCTGTCCCTCCTGGAGGATTTGGGTGGGATCTGTCCCTGCTGGAGGTGTTGGGTGGGCTCTGTCCCTCCTGGAGGATTTGGGTGTGGTCTCTCCCTCCTGGCAGTGCCGGGTGGGCACCGACCGTGCCCGGGACCTCCCTCACTTTTTCCCCCCCCCCCGTGTCCTTCTCTCCCCGCCCAGCTTTGCACAACGCTCTGCCTCAGCAGCCCTCGAGGCCCAGCAACCGCGCCGCGGCGCTGCCGCCCAAGCCCCCGCGCCCCCCGGCCGTGTCCCCGGCGCTGCCGCCGCAGCCGCTCCTCCCGCAGCCGCCGCTGCCGCAGCCGCCGCAGGTGCTGCTGGAGGACGAGGAGCCGCCGCCGCCGCCGCCGCCGCCGCACCACGGGCTGCCCCTGAGCGCCAGCCAGATGCAGCTGTACCTGCAGCAGCTGCAGAAGGTGCAGCCGCAGACTCCGCTTCTCCCTTCAGTGAAGGTCCAGTCGCAGGCGCCGCAGCCGCCGGCGCTGCCGCCGCCGCCGCCGCCGCCCCCGACGCACCCGGCGGTGCAGCAGCTGCAGCCGCCGCCGCCGCCGCGCCCGCTGCACATGCAGCCCCCCCTGCCCTTCCCGTCCCACCTGCCCCAGCCGCCGCCGCCGCCGCCGCCGCCCCAGCAGCAGCAGCAGCAGCCGCAGCAGCAGCAGCAGCAGCAGCAGCAGCAGCACCCGCCGCCCCCGCAGCCCCCCCAGCCCCCGGCGCAGCCGCCGGCGCCCGCCAAGCCGCAGCAGGTCATCCAGCACCACCCGTCGCCGCGGCACCACAAGGCAGACCCCTACAGCAGCGGTGAGGAGCGGCAGGAGGAGGAGGAGGGTGGGCAGCGGGGAAGGGGCGGTGGGTGGGGGGGGAGCCCCCAGGAGGGGTCCCGCCGCCGGAGCCGCGGAGATCCGGCGGTGTCGGGGGGTGGAGGAGCTCGGGGTGGTCACTTCTGGAGGGTCTTGAGGGTCTGGAGTTGTTGAGGATCTCGGGGATCCCCAGTTGTTGAGGATCTCGGGGATGTCCCATCGTTGGGGATCTCCCATCGTTGAGGATCTTGGAGGTCTCCCATCGTTGAGGATCTCGGGGATCTCCTGTTGTTGAGGATCTCAGAGATCTCCAGTTGTTGAGGATCTCGGGGATCTCCCATCGTTGGGGATCTCCCATTGTTGAGGATCTTGGAGGTCTCCCATCGTTGAGGATCTCGGGGATCTCCTGTTGTTGAGGATCTCAGAGATCTCCAGTTGTTGAGGATCTCGGGGATCTCCCATCGTTGGGGATCTCCCATTGTTGAGGATCTCGGAGGTCTCCAGTTGTTGAGGATCTCATGGATCCCCAGGTTTTGAGGATCTCATGGATCCCCATGTTTTAAGCATCTGGAGTTACTGAGGATCTCAAGGTTTTGAGGGTCTTGAGGATCTCCAGTTGTTGGGGATCCCAAATTATTGAGGATCCCAAGGATCTCCAGTTTTTGAGGATCTCAAGGGCCTCCAGTTGTTGAGGATCTCGGGGATCTCCAGTTGTTGAGGATCTCGGGGATCTCCAGTTGTTGAGGGTCTCAGGGATCTCCAATTTTTGAGGATCTCAAGGATCTCCAGTTGTTGAGGATCTTGGGAATCTCCAGTTGTTGAGGATCTCAGGAATCTCCAGTTGTTGAGGATCTCGGGGATCTCCCATTGTTGAGGATCTTGGGGATCCCAAGTTATTGAGGATCCCAAGGATCTCCGATTTTTGAGGATCTCAGGGATCTCCAGTTGTTGAGGATCTTGGGAATCTCCAGTTGTTGAGGATCTCAAGGATCCTCAGGTTCTGAGGATCTGGAGTTACTGAGGGTTCCAAGGATCTCTGGTTTTGGAGGATCCTGAGTCGTTGAGGATCTCAAGGGTCTCCAGTTTTGGAGGATCTGGAGTTATTGAGGATCTCGAGGATCTCCAGTTGTTGAGGATCTCCAGTTGTTGGGGATCCCGAGTTATTGAGGATCCCGAGGATCTCCAGTTGTTGAGGATCTCAAGCATCTCCAGTTGTTGAGGATCTCAAGGATCTCCAGTTCTTAGGACCTTGAGGATGCCAAGTTCTTGAGGATCTCTAGTTTTTGAGGATCTCCAGTCTGGAATTTTTGAGAAACTTGAGGATCTCAGATTTTGGAATCTCTGGAAGATCTCAAGGCTGTCCAGTTTTGGGGGATTTCAGGTTATTGAGGCTCTCGAGGATCTGAAGGATCTCCACGTCCTGAGGATCTCAAGGACCTCTTTCCATGAGCATCTGGATGTCAAGTCCTTGAGGAGCTCCCAGTTCTCCAGTCGTGGAGGGACTTGAAGGTGGGAAGTTTTGGAGGATCTCAAGTGCTGGAGGATCTCGAGGTCCTGAGACCTTTGAACGTCTCCAGGATCTCGAGGTTTCGAGGATCTCGAATTTCAAGGATCTCAAAGATCTTCAGTGTTTGAGAATCGTGAGGATCCCAAGTGTTTGGGGAACTGGAAAACCTCATTTTTGAGGATTTCGAGGTTCTCTTGAGGAACAGCAGCATCTCCATCCATGAAGAACACCAAGATCTCCATCCTTGAGGAACACCAAGATCTCCATCTTTGAGGAACACCAAGATCTCCATCCTTGAGGAACAGCAGGATCTCCATCCTTGAGGAACACCAAGATCTCCGTCCTTGAGGAACACCAAGATCTCTGCTTGAGGAACACCAAGATCTCCATCTTTGAGGAACACCAAGATCTCCATCCCTGAGGAACACCAAGATCTCCATCCTTGAGGAACACCAAGATCTCCATCCTTGAGGAACACCAAGATCTCCATCCTTGAGGAACACCAAGATCTCCATCCCTGAGGAACACCAAGATCTCCATCCTTGAGGAACACCAAGATCTCCATCCTTGAGGAACACCAAGATCTCCATGAGGAACACCAAGATCTCCATCCCTGAGGAACACCAAGATCTCCATCCTTGAGGAACACCAAGATCTCCATCCCTGAGGGACACCAAGATCTCCATCCTTGAGGAACACCAAGATCTCCATCCCTGAGGGACACCAAGATCTCCGTCCCTGAGGAACACCAAGATCTCCATCCTTGAGGAACACCAAGATCTCCATCCTTGAGGAACACCAAGATCTCCATCCTTGAGGAACAGCAGGATCTCCATCCTTGAGGAACACCAAGATCTCCGTCCTTGAGGAACACCAAGATCTCCATCCTTGAGGAACACCAAGATCTCCATCCTTGAGGAACACCAAGATCTCCATCCTTGAGGAACACCAAGATCTCCATCCTTGAGGAACAGCAGGATCTCCATCCTTGAGGAACACCAAGATCTCTGCTTGAGGAACACCAAGATCTCCATCCTTGAGGAACACCAAGATCTCCATCCTTGAGGAACACCAAGATCTCTGCTTGAGGAACACCAAGATCTCCATCCTTGAGGAACACCAAGATCTCCATCCTTGAGGAACACCAAGATCTCTGCTTGAGGAACACCAAGATCTCCGTCCCTGAGGAACACCAAGCTCTCCACCTTTGCAGGCCTCGGGCTCCTCAGATCCGTTCAGAACTCGGGATTCTCCGTTTTTCCGGCACATCCCGACGCGGGAACGTCGTCCTTGTGTTCCTCCCGTCCCGCTGGCTCCCAGCCCTCAGGGGGGTCTCTCTTTCGAGTCAGGGGGGCTCCTCCCCACCTTAGAGCAGGGGCTGGGCCGGGGCGGGCACGGTGGTGCCGGGGCGGGCATGGCGGTGCTGGGATGGGCATGGCAGTGCCGGGGTGGGTGTGGCAGTGCTGAGGTGGGCGTGGTGGTGGTGGGGTGGGCGTGGTGGTACCAGGATGGGCGTGGTGGTGCCAGGATGGGTGTGGCAGTGCCGGAGTGGGCGTGGTGGTGCCAGGATGGGCGTGGTGGTGCCAGGATGGGCGTGGCGGTGCCAGGGCGGGCATGGTGGTGCCAGGGCAGGCACGGTGCTGCCAGGGCAAGCGTGGCGTTACCAGGGTGGGCGTGGCAGTGCCAGGGCAGGCATGGTGGTGTTGGGGTGGGCATGGCAGTGCCAGAGCAGGCTTGGTGGTGCCAGGGCAGATGTAGCAGTGCCGGGGCGGACGTGGCAGTGCCGGGGTGGGTGTGGTGGTGCCAGGGCCAGCGTGGCAGTGCTGGGGTGGGTGTGGTGGTGCCGAGGCAGGCGTGGCAATGCCAGGGTGGGTGTCGTGGTGCCGGGGTCGGCATGGTGGTGCTGGGTCAGGTATAGCTGTGCCGGGGCGGGCGTGGCAGTGCCAGAGTGGGCGCGGCTGTGCCGAGGTGGGCGTGGTGGTGCCGGGGCGGTGCCGAGGTGGGCGTGGCAGTGCCAGGGCGGGCCTGGCACTGCCAACACACGACACTGACCGTGGTGCCCCCCCCCGTCCCCAGGTCACCTGCGGGAAGCCCCCTCCCCTCTCCTGATGCATTCCCCACAGATGCCGCCCTTCCAGGCCCTCGTCCACCAGTCGCCACCTCAGCAAAGCATCCAGCCAAAAAAACAGGTACCCCCCCGTTCCCACCCACCCCAAAAACAAAGGGGGCTGGGGGGGACCCGGGGTCTTACCCAGAATTCCCTCGGGGGGGGTGGGAGTGAAACGACCCCGAATAATCGGGGTGTGAGGACATGTCTGGGTGGGGGTTATTTTAAACATATTTAGGGAGGGTTTATTTGAAACATGTCTAGGTGGGGTTTATTTTAAACATGTCTAGGTGGGGTTTATTTGAAACATGTTTAAGGTGGGGTTTATTTTAAACATATTTAGGGAGGGTTTATTTGAAACATGTCTGGGTGGGGTTTATTTGAAACATGTATAAGGTGGGGTTTATTTTAAACATGTATAAGGTGGGGTTTATTTTAAACATATTTAGGGAGGGTTTATTTTAAACATATCCAGGTGGGGTTTATTTTAAACATGTCTAGGTGGGGTTTATTTTAAACATGTTTAGGTGGGGTTTATTTTAAACATGTATAAGGTGGGGTTTATTTGAAACATATTTAGGGAGGGTCTATTTTAAACATGTCTGGGTGGGGTTTATTTGAAGCGTGTATAAGGTGGGGTTTATTTTAAACATGTATAAGGTAGGGTTTATTTTAAACATATCTAGGTGGGGTTTATTTTAAACATATTTAGGGAGGGTTTATTTTAAACATATCCAGGTGGGGTTTATTTTAAACATGTCTAGGTGGGGTTTATTTGAAGCATGTATAAGGTGGGGTTTATTTTAAACATATCTGGGTAGAGTTTATTTTAAACGTTTCTGGGTAGGGTTCGTTTTAACAATTGGGTTTGAACAGCTGTGTCAGCGTTTTGGCTGTTGTCACGTCTGTCATCTGTCACAGGGATAACCCCTGGGGGCAGATTTGGGGGATTTGGGGCAGGAATGGAGTAGAAATTGGGATTTGGGGCAGGAATGGGGGATTTGGGGCAGGTTTGGGGGATTTGGGGCAGGAATGGGGGATTTGGGGATTTGGGACAGGAGTGGAGCAGAAATTGGGATTTGGGGCAGGAATGGGGGATTTGGGGGATTTGGGGCAGGAATGGGGGATTTGGGGCAGGAATGGGGGATTTGGGGGATTTGGGGCAGGAATGGGGGATTTGGGGCAGGAATGGGGGATTTGGGGGATTTGGGGCAGGAATGGGGGATTTGGGGCAGGAATGGGGGATTGGGGGATTTGGGGCAGGAATGGGGGATTGGGGGATTTGGGGCAGGAATGGAGCAGAAATTGGGATTTGGGGCAGAAACGGGGGATTTGGGGCAGGAATGGAGCAGAAATTGGGATTTGGGGCAGGAATGGGGGATTGGGGGCAGGAATGGGGGATTTGGTGGGCAGGAATGAGGGCTTTGGGGCAGAAATGGGGGATTTGGTGGGCAGAAGTGGTGGCCTTGATCCATTGGGGGTGGGGGAATGAGTCCCCCCCACTCCAAGGAGTTGTGAGTCATTATATCCACGGACCTGTGCTGAATTCCTGGAAAAAGGGTTTTTCCTGCCTTTCAAGACTGACAAGGGGGGGGAAAGATGGGCTTTGATCAGAGATAAAATGCCAAAAGTCCTGCAGGAGCCCGGGAGAGCCCCTTGGCAATCCCGGAATGCAGAAATCACGAAAACCCTTTTGGTCTCTGACAAGGGGAGGGGGGCAGAAAAACCTCCCCCCGACGTGCCACGGTTTGGGGGGGGGGTGAGGAGGGGTTGGAGGGGTCTGGGGGGTCTCCCCTGAGCGGAGTTTTGGGGTGTTTTGGGGTGGCAGGAGCTGCGAGCGGCGTCCGTGGTGCAGGCGCAGCCGCTGGTGGGGAAGGAGGAGAAGATGCACTCGCCCGTCGTGAGGAACGAGACCTTCAGCCCCCCCCTGCGCCAGGACCCCCCCAAGCACCCCGAGGGGGGCAAAGCCCCCCCGCACCTCCCCCAGAGTGAGTGAGGGGGGGTGGCCTGTGTGGAACCCCCCCAGGTTTGGGGTTGGAGAACCCCCCAGAACCCTCCCCGAGAACCCTCCATCACCCTCAATTTTGGGGTTGGAGACCCCCATAACCCCCAGTTTGGGGGTTGCAGAACCCCCCAGGACCCCCCCAAGCACCCCGAGGGGGGTAAAGCCCCCCGCACCTCCCCCAGAGTGAGTGAGGGGGGGTGGCCTGCACGGAACCCCCCCGGGTTTGGGGTTGGAGACCCCCAGAACCCCCAGTGTGGGGTTGGAGAACCCCCCAGGACCCCCCCAAACCCCCCCCACCTCCCCCAGAGTGAGTGAGGGGGGGTGCCCTGCCTGGAACCCCCCCGGGTTTGGGGTTGGAGAACCCCCCAGAACCCTCCCCGAGAACCCCCATCACCCTCAATTTTGGGGTAGGAGACCCCCATAACTCTCAGTTTTGGGGTTGGAGACCCCCATAACCCCCAGTTTGGGGGTTGGAGAACCCCCCAGAACCCCCCCCCACCTCCCCCAGAGTGAGTGGGGGGGGGTGCCCTGCCCGGAACCCCCCCGGGTTTGGGGTTGGAGACCTCCCAGAACTCCCCCCGAGCACCCCCGTCACACTCGATTTTGGGGTAGGAGACCCCCATAACTCTCAGTTTGGGGTAGGAGACCCCCTTCACCTCAATTTCAGAGTCTGAACCCCCCCCTCACCCCCAGTTTCAGCAACTGAGACCCCCCGAACCCTCTTTGTTTTGGGCTGAAGACCCCCCCATGACCCAAATTTCATTGTCCAAGCCTCTCCACCCTCCCAATTTTGGTGTCCAACCCCCCCATCCCCCCAATTCTGGGGTTGGAGACCCCCCCATGACCCAAATTTCAGTGTCCAAGCCCCCCCCATTGCCCCAATTTTGGGGTTGTAGACCCCCCCCGTCCCCCCCAGTTTCAGTGTTCAAGCCTCCATCACCCCAATTTTGGTGTCTGAGCCCCCAATTTCAGTGTCCAACCCCCCCCATCCCCCAATTTTGGTGTCTGAGCCCCCAATTTCAGTGTCCAACTCCCCCCATCCCCCAATTTTGGTGTCTGAGACCCCCAATTTCAGTGTCCAACCCCCCCATGTCCCCAGTTTTGGTGTCTGAGACCCCCAATTTCAGTGTCCAATCCCCCCCCATCCCCCCAATTTCAGTGTCCAACCCCCCCACCCCCCCAATTTCAGTGTCCAACCCCCCCACCCCCCCAATTTCATTGTCCAACTCCCCCACCCCCAATTTCAATGTCCAAGCCCCCCCATCCCCCCAATTTCGGTGTCCCAGCCCCCCCCACCCCCCCCAATTTCATTGTCCAACCCCCCCCACCCCCCCAATTTCAGTGTCCAACCCCCCCCACCCCCAATTTCAATGTCCAACCCCCCCATCCCCCCAATTTCAGTGTCCAACCCCCCCAATTTCATTGTCCAACCCCCCCACCCCCCCAATTTCTCTGTCCATCCCCACCCCCCCAATTTCAGTGTCCAACCCCCCCAATTTCAGTGTCCAACCTCCCCCACCCCCCAATTTCTCTGTCCACCCCCACCCCCCCACAGCTCCCCTCCCCCCCCGGGGGTCTCTCCCATCCCCCCCCCCCGACATTCCCGGTTTTCCAGGGCCGGAGCTGAAGCCCCTGGAGGGGGGAGGGGCCCGTCCCGTGATCCGCCCCCCGGAGCAGCCCCCCCCCGCCCCGGGAGCCCCCGACAAGGAGCGGCAGAAACAGGAGCCCAAGACCCCCGTGGCCCCAAAAAAGGTGAGGGGACCCCGAAATCCGGGGAGAATCCGCCTGGAATGGGGGAAAACCCCCGGGGAAAGTTCTGGGAATGGGGAGGGACCAGCAGGGAAGGGGGGGGGGTCTGATCCCGGTGGGAATGTGGGGGGGTGACATCCAGAGGGGTCTTGGAACACTCTGGGATTGGGAATGGGAGAAAATCCAGGATTGGATCCATAAGAACCGAGGGAGGGGGGGGCATCCAGGGGGACCTGGGAACACTCTGGGATTGGGAATGGGAGAAAATCCCAAGGTTCTCCAGGCCCAGGGAGGGAGGGACATCCAGAGGGACCTGGGAACACTCTGGGATTGGGAATGGGAGAAAATCCAGGATTGGATCCATAAGAACCTCCTGGGGTTCCACCAGGCTGAGGGAGGGAGGGACATCCAGAGGGACCTGGAGAAGCTCCAGAACTGGATCCATAAGAACCTCCTGAGCTTCTCTAGGCCCAGGGAGGGGGGGACATCCAGAGGGATCTTGGAACACTCTGGGATTGGGAATGTCAGAAAATCCCAAGGTTCTCCAGGCCCAGGGAGGGGGTGACATCCAGAGGGACCTGGAGAAGCTCCAGGATTGGATCCATAAGAACCTCCCGAGGTTCTCCAGGCTGAGGGAGGGGTGACATCCATAGAAACTTGGAGAAGCTCCAGGATTGGATCCATAAGAACCTTCTGAGGTTCAGGGAGGGGGGGACATCCAGAGGGACCTGGGGAAGCTCCAGCACTGGATCCATAAGAACCCCCCGAGCTTCTCCAGGCCCAGGGAGGGGGGGACATCCAGAGGGACCTTGGAACACTCTGGGATTGGGAATGGGAGAAAATCCAGGATTGGATCCATAAGAACCTCCTGGGGTTCCACCAGGCTCAGGGAGGGGGGGACATCCAGAGGGACCTGGGGAAGCTCCAGCACTGGATCCATAAGAACCCCCCGAGCTTCTCCAGGCCCAGGGAGGGGGGGACATCCAGAGGGACCTTGGAACACTCTGGGATTGGGAATGGGAGAAAATCCTGGGGTTCCACCAGGCTCAGGGAGGGGGGGACATCCAGAGGGACCTGGAGAAGCTCCAGAACTGGATCCATAAGAACCTCCCAAGGTTCTCCAGGCCCAGGGAGGGGGGGACATCCAGAGGGACCTTGGGAAGGGTCAGGATTAGATCCATAAGAACTGAGGGAGGGGGGGACATCCAGAGGGACCTGGGGAAGCTCCAGGATTGGATCCATAAGAATCTCCCAAGGCTGAAGGAGGGGGGGACATCCAAAGGAACCCGGAGAAGCTCCAGGATTGGATCCATAAGAACCCCCCCGAGCTTCTCCAGGCCCAGGAACCCCCCCAAGCTCCTGGATCCCCCAGAGCCGATCCCAGGCAGGTTCCCGAATTCCCAGGCCTGTTCCCCGGAGCTGATCCCTGGTGGGTTCCCGAATTCCCAGCCCCGTTCCCCACCCCTGACCTGACCTTTTTCCCCCCCCCGGCAGGACCTGAAGATCAAGAACATGGGCTCCTGGGCCTCCCTGGTGCAGAAGCACCCGGCGGCGCCGGCGGCCACGGCCAAGTCGTCGAGCGACAGCTTCGAGCAGTTCAAGCGGGCGGCGCGGGAGAAGGAGGAGCGGGAGAAGGCCCTCAAGGCCCAGGCGGAGCAGGTGGAGAGGGAGAAGGAGCGGCTGCGGCGCGAGCAGGAGAGGATGAGGTGAGGCCTCCCAGGAGCCAGGGTGAGGAGTCTGCCCTGGAGCAGGCGCGTCCATCCCCTCTCCCTGCTCCCAATCCCATCCATCCCCTCTCCCTGCTCCCAATCCCATCCATCCCCTCTCCCTGATCCCAATCCCATCAATCCCCTCTCCCTGCTCCCAATCCCATCAATTCCTTCTCCCTGCTCCCAATCCCATCAATCCCCTCTCCCTGCTCCCAATCCCATCAATTCCTTCTCCCTGCTCCCAATCCCATCCATCCCCTCTCCCTGCTCCCAATCCCATCCATCCCCTCTCCCTGCTCCCAATCCCATCCATCCCCTCTCCCTGCTCCCAATCCCATCCATCCCCTCTCCCTGCTCCCAATCCCATCCATCCCCTCTCCCTGCTCCCAATCCCATCCATCCCCTCTCCCTGATCCCAATCCCATCAATCCCTTCTCCCAATCCCATCCATTCCCTTCTCCCTGCTCCCAATCCCATCAATCCCTCTCCCTGCTCCCAATCCCATCTATCCCCTCTCCCTGATCCCAATCCCATCCATCCCCTCTCCCTGCTCCCAATCCCATCAATCCCTTCTCCCTGCTCCCAATCCCATCAATCCCTCTCCCTGCTCCCAATCCCATCAATCCCTCTCCCTGATCCCAATCCCATCAATCCCTCTCCCTGCTCCCAATCCCATCAATCCCCTCTCCCTGCTCCCAATCCCATCAATCCCTCTCCCTGATCCCAATCCCATCAATTCCTTCTCCCTGCTCCCAATCCCATCAATCCCTCTCCCTGATCCCAATCCCATCAATCCCTTCTCCCTGCTCCCAATCCCATCCATCCCCTCTCCCTGCTCCCAATCCCATCAATCCCTTCTCCCTGCTCCCAATCCCATCAATCCCTCTCCCTGCTCCCAATCCCATCAATCCCTCTCCCTGCTCCCAATCCCATCAATCCCTCTCCCTGCTCCCAATCCCATCCATCCCCTCTCCCTGCTCCCAATCCCATCCATCCCCTCTCCCTGCTCCCAATCCCATCAATCCCCTCTCCCTGCTCCCAATCCCATCCATCCCCTCTCCCTGCTCCCAATCCCATCAATTCCTTCTCCCTGCTCCCAATCCCATCAATCCCTCTCCCTGATCCCAATCCCATCAATCCCTTCTCCCAATCCCATCCATTCCCTTCTCCCTGCTCCCAATCCCATCAATCCCTTCTCCCTGCTCCCAATCCCATCAATCCCTCTCCCTGCTCCCAATCCCATCCATCCCCTCTCCCTGCTCCCAATCCCATCCATCCCCTCTCCCTGCTCCCAATCCCATCAATCCCTTCTCCCTGCTCCCAATCCCATCAATCCCTCTCCCTGCTCCCAATCCCATCAATCCCTCTCCCTGATCCCAATCCCATCAATCCCTTCTCCCAATCCCATCCATTCCCTTCTCCCTGCTCCCAATCCCATCAATCCCTTCTCCCTGCTCCCAATCCCATCATTCCCATCATTCCCATTCCCTCAGGACCGGGATGAGGAGTTTGCCCTGGAGCAGAGGCTCCCATCCCCTCTCCCTGATCCCAATCCCACCCTTCCCTGATCCCAATCCCATTATTCCCCCAGGAGCCGGGATGAGGAGTTTGCCCTGGAGCAGGCGCTCCCATCCCCTCTCCCTGCTCCCAATCCCACCATTCCCATCATTCCCATCCCCCCAGGATCAGGGATAAGGAGTTTTTCCTGGAGCAGGAGCTCCCATCCCCTCTCCCTGCTCCCAATCTCCCTGTATCCCTGATTTTTTCCCTCCCCAGGAGCCGGGATGAGGAGGAGGCCCTGGAGCAGACATGTCCATCCCCTCTCCCTGATCCCAATCCCATCATTCCCATCATTCCCATCCCCTCTCCCTGATCCCAATCCCATCATTCCCATCATTCCCTGATCCCAATCCCACCAATCCCACCATTCCCATCATTCCCATTATTCCCCCAGGAGCCAGGATGAGGAGTTTCCCCTGGAGCAGGAGCTCCCATCCCCTCTCCCTTATCCCAATCCCACCATTCCCAGTATTCCTGACTGTGTTTTGGGTCCCCAGGAGCCGGGATGAGGAGGAGGCCCTGGAGCAGGCGCGCCGGGTGCACGAGGAGGTTCGGCGGCGCCAGGAGCCGCCGGTGCCGGTGCCGGTGCCGGTGCCGGTGGCCGTGGCCGTGTCGGCGGCGGGGACGGCCCCGCAGGGCCCCCAGAGCTCCCAAGCCCCCAATTCCCAATCCATGCTGGACCAGCAGCGGGAAATGGCCCGGAAGAGGGAGCAGGAGAGGAGGCGCCGGGAAGCGGTGAGTGAGGGAGAGCCCGGAATTCCGGGGGGGAGACGCTGGATTAGCCCCAAAAAAAAATTCCCCAAAAATTCCCAAAATTTCCAGGAATGCCGAAAAATTCCCAAAAAATTCCAGAACTCCCGGGAATGCCAGAAAAAATTCCCAAAGAGCAACGCAATGTGCCCCCCAAAAATGCCAAAAAGTTCCCAAAAAACAGCGTCACGTACCCCAAAAAAATCCCCCAAGAAAACCAAAAAATGCCAAAAAAATTCCCGAAAAACAGCATCACGTGCCCCAAAAAAACCCCAAAAATTCCCAAAAAACAGCACCACGTGCCCCCAAAAAAATCCAAAAAAATCCCAAAAAATTCCCAAAAAACAGCATCAGGTGCCCACAAAAAAAAAACCAAAAATCCCCAAAAATTCCCAAAAAACAGCATCACGTGCCCCCAAAAAAACCCCCAAAAATCCCCAAAAATTCTGGAAAAACAGCATCAGGTGCCCCCAAAAAATCCCCAAAAAATCCAAAAAAATTCCCAAAAAACAACATGACGTGCCCCCAAAAAAACCCAAAAATTCCCAAAAAATTCCCAAAAACCAGCATGACGTGCCCCAAAAAAATCCCAAAAAATCCAAAAAAATCCCAAAAAATTCCCAAAAACAGCATCAGGTGCCCACAAAAAAAAAAAAAAACAAAAATCCCCAAAAATTCCCAAAAACCAGCATCACGTGCCCAAAAAAAAAACAAAAAATCCCCAAAAATTCCGGAAAACCAGCATCACGTACCCCCCAAAAAATCCCCAAAAAATCCAAAAAAATTCCCAAAAAACAACATCACGTGCCCCAAAAAACCCCCAAAAATTCCCAAAAAACAGCATGACGTGCCCCCAAAAAAATCCAAAAAAATTCCCAAAAACCAGCATCACATGCCCCAAAAAAAACCCCAAAAATGCAAAAAAAAATCCCGAAAAACAACGTCACGTACCCCAAAAAAATCCCAAAAAATCCCCAAAAAATCCCCGAACCTCCCCGGAATTCCCGACTGATCCCGTTTTTCCACGTTTTCTCCCCCTTTCCCCAGATGGCGGCGACGATCGACATGAATTCCCAAAAAATCCCAGAACTCCTGGGAATGCCAAAAAAAAAACTCCAAAACATGCCTTAAAAAAATTCCCCGAAATTCCCAAAACCCCTGGGAATGCAAAAAAAATTCCCAAAAAACCACCAAAGTCTTGGGAATGCTGAAAAAGTCCCCAAAAATCTCAAAATACCCGGGAATGCCAAAAAAATTCCCCATAAAATCCCAAAATTCCTGGAAATGCCAAAAAAAATTCCAAAAAATCCCAAAACTCCCGGAAATGCCCAAAAAAAATTCCCCAAAAACCACAAAACCCTGAGAATGCCAAAAAAATTCCCAAAAAAAATGTCAAAACTCCCGGGAATGCCAAAAAAAATTTCCAAAAAGCAACGCAAATACACGCAAAAAAAACCCCACAAAATGCCCAAAAAAATCCCCAAAAAATCCCAAAACTCCCAGGAATGCCAAAAAAATTCCCCAAAACATCACAAAAAATTCCAAAAAAACCCAAAAAATGCCAAAAAATTCCCAAAAAACAACATGACGTGCCCCAAAAAAAGCCCCAAAAATGCAAAAAAATTCCCAAAAAAATCACAAAAAAATCCAAAAAAAATCCCCAAAAAATCAAAAAAAAATCCCAAAAAATCCCCAAAAAGTCCCAAAAAATCCCAAAAAAATCCAAAAAAATCCCAACAAATCCAAAAAAAATCCCCAAAAATCCCAAAAAAATCCCAAAAAAATCCCAAAAAATCCCTAAAAGTCCCCAAAAAATCCAAAAAAATCCTCAAAAAATCCCCAAAAAATCCCCAAAAATCCAAAAAAAATCCAAAAAAATCCCAAAAAAATCCCCAAAAAAATCCCCAAAAAATCCAAAAAAATCCCCAAAAATCCCCAAAAAATCCAAAAAAATCCCAAAAAAATTCAAAAAAATCCCCAAAAAATCCCCCAAAAATCCCAAAAAATCCCCCAAAAATCCCCCAAAAAATCCCTAAAAAATCCAAAAAATCCCAAAAAATCCCCAAAAAATCCAAAAAAATCCCCCCAAAAAATCCCCCAAAAGATCCCAAAAAATCCAAAAAAAATCCCCAAAAAAATCCCAAAAAATCCCCAAAAAAATCCCAAAAATCCCCAAAACTCCCCCAACCTCCCTGGAACTCCTGGAATTCCCAAGTGATCCCGTTTTTCCCTGTTTTCTCCCCAGATGGCGGCGACGATCGACATGAACTTCCAGAGCGATTTATTGGCCATTTTCGAGGAGAACCTTTTCTAGCGGCACCGGAGGGATCCCGGGGGGTGGGAAAAGGAGGGAATTCCTGGAGTTCTGGGGGGGGTTGGAGCGTTTTTTTTCCCGAAGGATTTGAGAAACTCTTTATTTTTATTTTTCTCTCTCTCTCTCTTTTTTTTTTTTGTCGGTTTTTTTTTTGAGGTTTTTTTTTTTTTTTTCTGACGGATTAAAAAAAAAAAAAAAAGGCGAAAAAAAAAAGATAAAAAAAAAACACACAAAAGGAAAAAAAAAAAACCCACCCGAAAAACAAACCACAAAAGGAAATAAATAAATTTAAAAAAAGATGCAAAAAAACCCCACCAAAAATACAAAAAAAATCCCCCCTTCCAAAAACCACAAAAAAAATCCCTCCACAAATGATAAAAAAAAAGAAACAAATCACAAAAATATTCCTTTTTTTTTGTTTGTTTGTTTTTCCTCCTTCTCTCTTTCCTCTCTTTTTTTTTTTTTCCTGGCTAAAAAAAAACAAACAGTTCAAAATTTCCGATTCTCTCCGTGAAATATTCCCAAATATTTCAAATTCCACCTTTTTTTTCTTCTCCAGGTTTTCTTTTTTTTGGGGGGGGAGGGGGAGGTTTTTTTGCCTCCTTTCGGTCCTTTTTTCACACCAAAAAAAAAAAAAAATTCCAAGAAAAATTCCCAAGCAGAATTCCAGGTGGAATTCCAAGCGGAATTCCCAGTTCTCCCAGATTTACCAGGAGGGGAAATATTTTTATTTTTAATTTTATTTTTATTTTTATTTTCATTTTTTTTTCTCCCCTTCACCTTTTTTTTTTTTTGTTTGTTTTAATTTTATTTTTTATTTCTCTTTTTTCATTTTTTTTTTAATTTTTTTTTTATTTTTTATTTGTTTCTTTTTTTTATTTTAATTTTTTTTGTTGTTTTTTTCTTTTAGTTTTTTTTTTTTTCTTTCCTTTCCCACGGAGTTTTCTTTGGGGGGGGGGGGGGGTATTTTATTTTATTTCAATTGTTTTTTTGGGGGGTGTTTTTTGGGGTGATTTTGGGGTTTTTTTAGGGTGGGGGAGGGGCAGGAGGAGGGGGAGGGGCCGGAAAAGTTTCGGCGGCGGCGACAAAAAAACAGAAAAAAAAGACAAAAAAAAAAAGGGGGCGGGGAAAAAAAACTCCCAAAAATTGGGTTTTTTAATTTTTTGGGAGGGGCTGCTTTGGTGGGATTTGGGAATTTCGGGAGAAAATTGGGGGAGGGGCGATGGGGGGAGGGGCCCCTCCCCCACCCGCTGCCTCAGGGACTCCCCCCCTCCCCCTTTGCCCCCTTTACCTCTTTTTTCCTCCTTTTTTCCCCTTTTCCCCCCTTTTTTCCACCTCCTTTCCCCTCAATTTTAAAATTTCTTTGATTTTCTTTAGGTTTTTTATATTTTTTCTCCATTTTTTCTCCTTATAATTTTTTTTTCCTTTATTTTCTCCTCTTTTTTCCTCCTTTTTAGTTTCTTTTTATTCTGCTTTTTTCCCCCTTTTTCCCTCTTTTTTTCTCATTTTTTCTCCTTTTTAAATTCTTTTTTTCTTCTTTTTTTCCTCAGTTTTTCCTCCTTTTTAGATTCTTTTTATTCTCCTCTTTTCCCCCCTTTTTTTCTCATTTTTCCCCCCTTTTTTCTCCTTTCCCCCCCCTTTTTTTCTCCTTTTTTCTCCTTTTTTTCTCCTTTTTTTCTCCTTTTTAAATTTTTTCTTTTTTTTCTCCTTTTTTTTCTCCTTTTTAAATTCTTTTTTTCTCCTTTTTCCTCTTCCTTTTTTCCTCCTTTTCATTTCTCCCTTTTCCCCCCTTTTTCCATTCCCCCCTTTTCAATTTTTTTCTTTCCTCCTTTCCCCCTTTTTCTTCTTCCCTTTCATTTTCCCCCTTCATTTTTTGCCCATTTTTTACTTTTTCCTCCTTTTTTTCCTTTCCAATCCCCCCTTTTCTCCCCACCTTTAATTCACTTTTTTTCCCATCACTTTTCTCTCCTTTTCCCCCTTTTTTCCCCTTCTTAAATTTCCTTCTTGAACTTTTTTCTTCTCCTTTTTCTCCTTTTTTTCTTTTTATTTTTTCTCCTTTTTTCTTTTTCTCCTTTTTTTCTTTATTCTCCTTTTTTCTTTTTATTTTTTCTCCTTTTTCTCTTTTTTTTCTCCTTTTTTATTTTTTCCTTTTTTTATTTTTCCCCTTCTTTCTTTTTATTTTTCTCCTTTTTTTCTTTTTATTTTTCCCTTTTTTCTTTCTATTTTCCTCCTTTTCTTCTTTTTATTTTCGTACTTTTTCCTTTTATTCTTCTCCTTTTTATTTTTTCTTCTTCTTTTTCTCCTTTTTTCTTCTTCTTTTTCTCCTTTTTTCTTTTTATTTTTTCTCCTTTAATTCTTTTTATTTTTCTCCTTTTTTCTTTTTATTTATTCTCCTTTTTTCTTTCTATTTTTTTCTCCTTTTTTCTTCTTATTTTTTTTCTTTTTATTTTTCTCCTTTTTCTTCTTTTTCTTTTTATTTTTCCTCCTTTTCCTTTTCATTTCTCCTCCTTTTTTCCCATTTCCTTTTCAATTCCCTCCTTTCCCTTTTATTTCCTTTTTCCAACCCCTTCCTCTTTAACCCTTTCCCATTTTCCCCCTTTTTTTCCTTCCCTCCCCCTTCCCTCCCCTCCCCCTTTCCCATTTTCTCCCTTTTCCCCCAAAAACGCCGCCAGGGTCTGATTTTTTATTTCATTTCATTTTATTTTATTTTATTTTATTTTATTTTATTTTATTTTATTTTAGCTCTTTAACTCCCCTCCTCCCCCCCCAACACTCCCTCGCCTTCATTTATTTTCATTTTCCAATCAAATCCAGTGGTTTCCCCGCCCAAACCCCGGGAATTCCCGGGCCGTCGGAGCCCGGCCTTTTATTGTTATTAATAATTATTATTATTATTTGGGTGCCAATCGCCCCCCCCGGAGCGCGGGGAGGATTTTCCCCACGCTTTTTTTTTTTTTGCCCTTCGTGGAAGAAAAAAAAAAAAAACGCAGCGAGTTTGGTTTTGTATAAAAAAAAAAAATCAAAAATCCCCCCGTTTGGGCCCCCGTTTGTTCCGCGGGGGGAGGGGCGGGAGGGGGAGGGGCGGGGAGGGGGAGGGGAAGGGAAAAGTTTGGGAAAAAAGGAAAATGGGGAAAAAAGGGAATTGAAAAAAAAGGGGGGGAAAGGGAAATTTTAAAAAAATGGAAATTAAAATAAAAAGGGAGAAGAAAAAAGGGAAGTTAAAAAAAAAAGGGAATTAAAAAAAAGGGAGAGGAAAAAAGGGAAGTTTAAAAAAAAAAGGGGGAGAAAAAAAGGAATTTTTAAAAAGGGGGAAAAAAAGGGGGAATTTGGGGTGTTTAAAAAGGTGAAATTTGGAAAGTTTGAGAAATATGGATGTTTAAAAGTTGGAAGGGAAAAGTTTGGGGAAAAAGGGAAATAGGGGAAAAAAGGGAAATTAAAAAAAATAGGGAATTCTAAAAAGGGGGGGAGGGAGAAAAAGGAATTTTATAAAGGGGAAAAAAAGGGGCAATTTGGGGGTTTTAAAAAGGTGAAATTTGGAAACTTGGAGAAATTTGGAGGTTTCAAAGTTGGAAGGGAAAAGTTTGGGGGGAAAAAGGGAAATGGGAAAAAAAGGGGGAATTTTTAAAAAGGGAGAGGGAAAAAGGGAAGTTAAAAAAAGGGAAATTTAATAAAGGGGGGAGGGAAAAAAAGGAAATTTATAAAGGGGAAAAAAAGGGGGAATTTGGGGGGTTTAAAAAGGTGAAATTTGGAAAGTTTGAGAAATTTGGAGGTTTAAAAGTTGGAAGGGAAAAATTTGGGGGAAAAAAGGGAAATGGGAAAAAAAGGGGGAATATTTAAAAAGGGAGAGGGAAAAAGGGAAGTTAAATAAAAGGGAAATTTAAAAAAGGGGGGAGGGGAAAAAAAGGAAATTTAAAATGGGGGAAAAAGGGGGAATTTGGGGGGTTTAAAAAGGTGAAATTTGGAAACTTTGAGAAATTTGGGCGTTTATAAGTTGGAAGGGAAAAGTTTGGGGGGAAAAAAGGGCAATGGGAAAAGAAAATGGGAATTTAAAAAAAGGGGGAGTAAAAAAGGGAAATTTTAAAAAAAGGGGGGGGGAAGGCCCCAAAAAAGGGGAAAAAAGACCCCAAAAAAAGAGGGAAAAAGGTCCCAAAAAAGGGGAAAAAAGGGCCCAAAAAGGGGAAAAAAGGCCCCAAAAAAAGAGGGAAAAAGGTCCCAAAAAAAGGGAAAAAAGGGCCCAAAAAGGGGAAAAAAGGCCCCAAAAAAGGGGAAAAAAGGCCCCCAAAAAGGGGGGAAAAAAGACCCCAAAAAAAGAGGGGAAAAGGCCCCAAAAAAGGGCCCAAAAAGGGGAAAAAAGGCCCCAAAAAAGGGGAAAAACCGGATCAAAAAGTCCCCAAATTCCCCCGAAAAGGCCCCTCCCCCCGCCCGGGGGTTGTCCCGCCCCCTTCCCCTCCCCCCGCGCTCCCATTGGTCACCTCGCGTCTGGTCCCGGAGCTGACGCCGCCCCCCTTGCCGGCTGTGCCCAATCAGCGCGCGGGGGCGGGGCCGGGCCGGGCTCGTGGAGCGGCGGAAGCGGCGCCAAAAGGTCGGGGGGGGGAGGGGGGGGACAGAGGGACCCCCCCATGTCGCGACAGAGGGGACGGGACCCCCCGGGGGGGGGAGGGACCCTCCGGTGTCGCGACAGAGCGGGGAGGGTGACAGGGGACCCCCCTGTGTCGGGACTGGGGGGGACAGGACACGCCCCCCTCCCCTCCCCCAACGGTACAGGGACCCCCCCGTGTCGGGACGGGGGGGACAGGGACACCCCCCCCATCCCCCAACGGGACAGGGACCCCCCCCTCGCGACAGGGACCCCCCCGGTGATGGGACGGGGGGACAGGACACACCCCCCTCCCCTCCCCCAACGGGACAGGGACCCCCCCCCTCGCGACAGGGACCCCCCCGTGTCGCGACAGCGGCGGGGCCGGGGGGGGACAGCGGGGACAGGGACACGGGGGGCAGGAGGGGGGGACTCCCCCAGGGTGGGGGACACTCAGGGGGGGACACCCACGGGAGAGGGAACCCAACCCCCCCGGGGATAAGGACACCCCAATGTCGCGATAGAGGGGGAGCCCCGGGACGGGGACACCCCCGGGACAGGGACACCCCAATGTGGGACACCCCCGGGACGGGGACACCCCCGGGACAGGGACACCCCAATGTGGGACACCCCCGGGACGGGGACACCCCCGGGACAGGGACACCCCAATGTGGGACACCCCCGGGACAGGGACACCCCAATGTGGGACACTTACCCCCCCCAGGGACAGGGACACCCCATGACAGGGACACCCCAGGGACAGGGACAGCCCATGTTGGGACCCCCCTGGGGACAGGGACAGCCCAAGGACCACCCGTGACAGGGACCCCCAACGATGGGACCCCCCCCAGTGACAGAGACCCCCGTGACAGGGACACCCCGTGTGGGGACATCCCGGTGACAGGGACACCCCATGTTGGGGGACATCCCGGTGACAGGGACACCCAGAGACAGGGACCCTCCCCATGTCAGGACCCCCCGGTGACAGGGACACCCCATGTTGGGACCCCCCGGTGACAGGGACACCCCGGTGTGGGGACCCCCTGTTCTGGGACCCCTCAGTGACAGGGACACCCCAGGGACAGGGACACCCCATGTTGGGACCCCCCGGTGACAGGGACACCCCAGGGGCAGGGACCCCCTCCATGTCAGGACCCCCCAGTGACAGGGACCCCCCGTGTGGGGACCCCCTGTTCTGGGACCCCTCAGTGACAGGGACAGCTCGTTATGGGACCCCCCTGGTGACAAGGGATCCCTCCAGGGAAACGGGGTCACTCCGTGAGGTGGCACCTCAGGGACAGGCCGTGCCAGGGCCAGTGCCACCCGGGTGGTGACACTGTCAGTGCCACCTTGGTATTGGTGTCGGTGCCACCCCAGTGTTGGTGTCGGTGCCACCCCGGTGTTGGTGTCGGTGCCACCCGGGTGGTGACACTGTCAGTGCCACCCCGGTGTTGGTGTCGGTGCCACCCGGGTGGTGACACTGTCAGTGCCACCTTGGTATTGGTGTCGGTGCCACCCCAGTGTTGGTGTCAGTGCCACCCCGGTGTTGGTGTCGGTACCACCCTGGTGGTGACAGTGTCAGTGCCACCCCCCCCCCGGTGTTGGTGTCGGTGCCACCCGGGTGGTGACAGTGTCGGTGCCACCCCGGTGTTGGTGTCGGTGCCACCCCGGTGTTGGTGTCGGTGCCACCCCGGTGGTGACAGTGTCGGTGCCACCCCGGTGTTGGTGTCGGTGCCACCCCGGTGGTGACAGTGTCGGTGCCACCCCGGTGTTGGTGTCGGTGCCACCCGGGTGGTGACAGTGTCGGTGCCACCCCAGTGTTGGTGTCGGTGCCACCCGGGTGGTGACAGTGTCGGTGCCACCCCGGTGTTGGTGTCGGTGCCACCCCGGTGTTGGTGTCGGTGCCACCCGGGCGGTGCCACCCGGGAAATAGGGCAGGTGGTGACACACCCCGGGACGGGCCGTGGTGGCAACAAATGGGGACACAGTGAGGGTGGTGGGGACAGTGGGGGCCATGGGGACACCGTGGGGACAGTGGGGACACCGTGGGGACAGTGGGGACAGTGGGGACACCGTGGGGGTGGTGGGGACATCGTGGGGACACAGTGGGGACAGTGGGGACAGTGTGGGGACAATGGGGACACCGTGGGGGTGGTGGGGACAGTGGGGGCCACGGGGACACAGTGGGGACAGTGGGGGCCACGGGGACACCGTGGGGACAGTGGGGACACCGTGGGGGTGGTGGGGACAGTGGGGACACCCCGGGGACAGTGGGGACATTGCAGGGGTGGTGGCAACAATGGGGACAATGGGGACAGTGTCCCCCCTGCCCTCCCAGGTCCCCCCGTGCTGCTGTCCCTGTGTCCCCTCCTCTCCCCTCATGTCCCTCCGTGTCCCCCCAGGTGACTCTGTGTCCCCTGATGTCCCCTCCTGGCCCCCCCTGTCCCCTGATGTCCCCCCTGTCCCCGCAGGTCCCCGATGCTGCTGTCCCTCTGTCCCCTCCTGTCCCCTCCTGTCCCCTCCTGTCCCCTGATGTCCCCCCTGTCCCCTCCTGTCCCCTCATGTCCCCCTGTCCCCGCAGGTCCCCGATGCTTCTGTTCCCTCCTCCTGGCCCCTCCTGTCCCCTCCTGTCCCCTGATGTCCCCCCCTGTCCCCTGATGTCCCCCCTGTCCCCCCCTGTCCCCTGATGTCCCCCTGTCCCCGCAGGTCCCCGATGCTGCTGTCCCTCTGTCCCCTCCTGTCCCCTCCTGTCCCCTCCTGTCCCCTCATGTCCCCCTGTCCCCTGATGTCCCCCCTGTCCCCCCCTGTCCCCTGATGTCCCCCCTGTCCCCGCAGGTCCCCGATGCTGCTGTCCCTCTGTCCCCTCCTGTCCCCTCCTGTCCCCCCCTGTCCCCTGATGTCCCCCCCTGTCCCCCCCTGTCCCCTGATGTCCCCCTGTCCCCGCAGGTCCCCGATGCTGCTGTCCCTCTGTTCCCTCCTCCTGGCCCCCACGCGGCTCCTGCTGGCCCTGCGGGGTTTGGTGGCCCGGGCGGGGGTGGCGGTGGCCGCGGTGGCCGCGGGGGTGGCCTACGGGCTGTGGGGGGTGGGGGTCCTGCTGCGCCGGGGACCCCGAGGGACGTTCCGGTGGCCGGTGAGGGACAGACCCCCCCCCGGGCTGGCCGATGGCACCTTCGGGGACCACCGGTACCTGCGGCTCCAGGTGGGGCACGGGGGGGGTCCGGGGGGGGCTTCGGGGGGTCTTGAAGGGCTTTGGGGGGAGCCTGAGGGGCTTTGGGGGGCTTTTGGGGGGTCCTGGGGGTGACTTGAGAGGGTTCTGGGCGGGCCTGAGGGGGCTTTGGGGGGTCCTGAGGGGCTTTGAGGGGTCCTAAGGGTGACTTGAAGGCGTTTTGGGGGATCCGGGGGGGGCTTTGGGGGGTCCTGAGGGGCTTTGGGGGGCTTTTGGGGGGTCCTGGGGGTGACTTCAGAGGGTTCTGGGGGGTCCTGAGGGGGCTTTGGGGGGTCTGAGGGAGATCTGGGGGGGCTTTTGGGGGGATCTGGGGGGCTTCTGGGGGGTCCTGAGGGTGACTTGAGAGGGTTCTGGGGGGCTTTGGGGGGTCCTGAGGGGCTTCTTGGGAGGTCCTGAGTGGCTTCTGAGGGGTGCGTGGGGAATCTGGGGGGCTTTTGGGGGGTCCTGAGAGTGACTTGAGAGGGTTCTGGGGGGTCCTGAGGGGGCTTTGGGGGGTCCTGAGGGTGACTTGAGGACATTTTTGGGGGTACTTGGGGGGGCTTTGGGGAGTTCTGAAGGGCTTTGGGGGGTCATGGGGGTGACATAAGAGGGTTCTGGGGGGTCCTGAGGGGCTTTGAGGAGTCCTAAGGGTGACTTGAAGGCGTTTTGGGGGGTCCTGGGGGGGCTTTGAGGGGTCCTGAGGGTGACTTCAGAGGGTTCTGGGGGGTACTGAGGGGCTTTGGGGGGTCCTGAGGGTGACTTGAGAGGGTTCTGAGGGGGCTTTGGGGGGTCTTGAAGGGCTTTGGGGGGTCCTGAGGGGTTTTGGGGAGCTTTTGGTGGGTCCTGAGGGTGACTTGAGAGGGTTCTGGGGGGTCCTGAGGGGGCTTTGGGGGGTCCTGAGGGTGACTTGAGAAGGTTCTAGAGGGGTTTTGGGGGGTCCTGAAAGGCTTTGGGGGTCCTGAGGGTGACTTGAGAGGGTTCTGGGGGGTCCTGAAAGGCTTTGGGGGTCCTGAGTGGCTTCTGGGGGGTGGGGGGGGATCAGGGGGGCTTTTGGCGGGTCCTGAGAGTGACTTGAGAGGGTTCTGGGGGGTCCTGGGGGGGCTTTGGGGGGGTCCTGAGGGGCTTCTTGGGGGTCCTGAGGGGCTCTGGGGGGGTCCTGAGCGTGACTTGAGGGCATTTTCAGGGATCCTGGGGGGATTTTGGGGGGGTCTTGAGGGGCTTTCAGGAGCCTGGGGGGACTTTGGGGGGTCTTGAGGGGCTTTCAGGGATCCTGGGGGGATTTTGGGGGGTCCTGAGGGGGTCTGGGGGGTCCTGAGGGGGACTTGAGAGGGTTCTGGGGGGTCCGGGGGGGGCTTTGGGGGGCTTTTGGGGAAATTGGGGGGCTGGGGGGGGGACTTGGGGGTGTTTGGGGGGGGGCTGGGGGGGCACCGAGGAAATTGGGGGGCTGGGAGGGGAACTTGGGGGTGTTTTGGGGGCCAAGGGGGGCGTCAGAGAAATTGGGGGCTGGGGGGGAACTTGGGGGTGTTTTGGGGGGGCTGGGGGGGCACCAGAGAAATTGGGGGGCTGGGGGGGGGACTTGGGGGTGTTTTGGGGGCCAAGGGGGGCTGGGGGGGCACCGAGGAAATTGGGGGGCTGGGGGGGGACTTGGGGTGTTTTGGGGGGGCTGGGGGGGCACCGGGGAAATTGGGGGGCTGGGGAGGGGACTTGGGGGTGTTTTGGGGGGTTTGGGGGCTGGGGGGGCATCAGAGAAATTGGGGGGCTGGGGGGGGGACTTGGGGTTCCACGGGGACGAGGGGGGGGTTCTGGGTGTGGGGGGGGGGGTTAATTCGGGTGTGGGGGCACCTCAGACCCCCCCCTCACCTTCCCGTGCCCCCCCAGGACTCGGGGCTGCGCCTCCACTACGTCACCCGCGGCCCCCCCGGGGCCCCCCTGGTGCTGCTGCTGCACGGCTTCCCCCAGAACTGGTGGGTGACCCCCCGGGGGGGGCACTGGGGGCACCCCGGGGTCACCCAGGGGTCACTGAGGGCACCCAGGGGTCATTCTGGTCACTTTGGGGTCACTCTGGTCACCCCGGGGTCACCACGGCCCCCCTGGTGCTGCTGCACGGATTCCCCCAGAACTGGTGGGTGACAGACCAGGGGGGGGCACTGGGGGCACCCTGGGGTCACCCAGGGGTCACTCAGGTCACCCAGGGGTCACTCAGGGGTCACTGATGTCACCCAGGGGTCACTCTGGTCACCCTGGTGCTGCTGCACGGCTTCCCCCAGAACTGGTGGGTGGCACCCCGGGGGGGCACTGGGGGCACTCTGGGGTCACCCTGGGGTCACCCAGGGGTCACTCTGGTCACTCTGGGGTCACCACGGCCCCCTGGTGCTGCTGCTGCCACGGCTTCCCCCAGAACTGGTGGGTGGCACCCCGGGGGGGCACTGGGGGCACTCTGGGGTCACTGAGGGCACCCAGGGTCATCCCGGGGTCACTGAGGGCACCCAGGGGTCACTGAGGGCACCCAGGGGTCACTCTGGTCACTCTGGGGTCACCACGGCCCCCCCTGGTGCTGCTGCTGCACGCTTCCCCCCAGAACTGGTGGGTGACACCCCGGGGGGGGCACTGGAGGCACCACAGGGTCACTGAGGGTCACCCTGGGGTCACTGAGGGCACCTCGGGGTCACCACGGTCACCCAGGGGTCACTGAGGGCACCCCGGGGTCACCACGTCCCCCCTGGTGCTGGTGGGTGCCACTCCAGGGGGGGGGCACTGGGGGCACCACGGTCAGCATGGGGTCACTGAGGGTCACCCTGGGGTCACCACGGTCACCCAGGGGTCACTCAGGGGTCACTGATGTCACCCAGGGGTCACTCTGGTCACCCCGGGGTCACCACGGCCCCCCTGGTGCTGGTGGGTGCCACCCCAGGGGGGGGCACTGGGGGCACCACGGGGGCACCACGGTCACCATGAGGTCACCACGGTCACCCAGGGGTCACCCAGGGCTCACTGAGGTCACCCTGGGGTCACCACGGTCACTATGGGGTCACTGAGGGTCACCCTGGGGGCACCGAGGTCACCCTGGTCAATCTGGTCTCCCTGGTGTCACCATGGGTCACCCTGGTCACTCAGGGGTCACCATGGTCACTCTGGTGTCACCCCAGTGACCCCATGGTCACCCTGGTGACCCCGTGGTGCCCCTGGTGTCCCCCTGGTGACCCCGTGGTGCCCCTGGTGACCCCTGGTCCCCCTGGTGCCCCCTGGTGACCCCGTGGTGCCCCTGGTGACCCCCTGGACGCCCTGGTGTCCCCCCAGTGACCCCGTGGTGTCCCTCAGGTTCTGCTGGCGGCACCTGATGCAGGAGCTGAGCGGAAGGTTCCGGGTGGTGGCCCTGGTCACTCTGGTCACCCTGGTGACCCTGTGGTGCCCCCTGTAACCCCGTGGTGCCCCAGGTGACCCCGTGGTGCCCCCAGTGACCCCGTTGGTGTCCCTCAGGTTCTGCTGGCGGCACCTGATGCAGGAGCTGAGCGGAAGGTTCCGGGTGGTGGCCCTGGTCACTCAGGGGTCACTCTGGTCACCCTGGTGACCCCGTGGTGCCCCCTGTGACCCCATGGTGCCCCTGGTGACCCCCTGGTCCCCCTGGTGTCCCCCTGGTGACCCCGTGGTGTCCCTCAGGTTCTGCTGGTAGCACCTGATGCAGGAGCTGAGCTCCGGGTTCTGGGGGGTGGCCCTGGTCACTCTGGTCCCCCTGGTCACCCCATGGTGTCCCTGGTGCCCCTGGTGTCCCGCTGGTGACCCCGGTGACCCCATGGTGTCCCTCAGGTTCTGCTGGCGGCACCTGATGCAGGAGCTGAGCGGAAGGTTCCGGGTGGTGGCCCTGGTCACTCTGGTCACTCAGGGGTCACTCTGGGGTCACTCTGGTCACTCTGGTCACCCCGGTGACCCCGTTGGTGTCCCTCAGGTTCTGCTGGCGGCACCTGATGCAGGAGCTGAGCGGAAGGTTCCGGGTGGTGGCCCTGGACCTGCGCGGCTGCGGCGCCTCGGACAAGCCGCCGGGCAGGGCCAGTTACCGGCTGGAGCTGCTGCTGGGGGACGTGTGCCAGGTCATCGAGGCCCTGGGGACGCCCCCGGGCCACCCCCGCTGTGTCCTGGTGGGGCACGACTGGGGCGGGGTCCTGGCCTGGGAGGTGGCCGCGCGCCGGCCCGACCTGGTGGAGAAGCTGGTGGTGATGGACGCCCCCTCAGCGCGGCGCCATGGCGGGTCAGGGGGCACCGGGGGCACGGGGGGGGGGACGGGGGGGCACGGGGGGGGCACCGGGGGGGGCACAGGGGTCACGGCTGGAGGTGCCATCGCGGTGACGTCGGTGACGTTGGGCGTGGGCGAGTCATCGCGGGGCGTCTGATGGCCGAGACGTTGGGTGATGTCTCGGGGGGTCACGGGGTGGGTTGCCCTCTGTCACTGTCACTGGGTGCCCTCTGTCACTGTCACTGGGTGCCCTCTCTGATGACATTGTCATTGGGTGCCCTCTGTCATTGTCACTGGGTGCCCCCCCTGTCATGGCATTGCCATTGGGTGCCACCTCTGATGACATTGTCACTGGGTGCCCTCTGTCATTGTCACTGGGTGCCACCTCTGATGACATTGCCATTGGGTGCCATCTCTGATAACATTCCCATTGGGTGCCCTCTGTCATTGCCATTGGGTGCCAACTCTGATGACATTGTCACTGGGTGCCCCTGTCATTCTCATTGGGTGCCCTCTGTCATTGTCTTTGGGTGCCCCCTGTCATTGTCACTGGGTGCCCTCTCTGATGACACTGTCACTGGGTGCCACCTCTGTCATGGCATTGTCATTGGGTGCCCTCTGTCATTGTCATTGGGTGCCACCTCTGATGACATTGCTGTTGGGTGCCACCTTGTCACTGGTGCCACCTCTGTCACGGATGTCGGGTGTCACCCCTTAGGGCTCTGCCACCCGGTTGTGCCATTGGGTGTCACCTCACGGCCACCCCCTCCGGTGCCCCCTCTCGTGGTGGCCCCACCGTGTCGGTGACCCCGCGGTGGCCCTGCCACCCCATCCTGCCACCCCATCCCTGCCACCCCATCCCTGCCACCCATCCCTGCCACCCCATCCCTGCCACCCCATCCCTGTCCCCGTCCTTGTCCCCTCCCAGATTTCACGGCCCAGCACCCGTCGCAGCTGCTCCGCTCCAGCTACATCTTCCTCTTCCAGCTGCCCTGGCTGCCCGAGCTGCTCCTGGCCCTGGCTGACTTCAGGTGAGACCCCGACCCCTGGCCCCACCCTGACCCCACCCCGGCCCCACCCCGGCCCCACCCTGACCCACCCTGACCCCACCCCGGCCCCACCCTGACCCCACCACGCCCCTGCAGCACCTCCCGCCCCGAGAAGCGTCACCCATCCTGGTGTCACCCTGGTGTCACCCTGGTGTCACCGTGGTCACCCCGTGGTCAGGGGTCACCCTGGTCACTATGATCACCCTGGTGTCACCTGGTCACTCAGGGGTCACCCTGGTGTCACCATGGTCACCCTGTGGTCACCCCATGGTCACCCTGGTCACTCAGGGGTCACCCTGGTCACTCTGGTCACTCTGGTGTCACCATGGTTACTCCATGGTCACCCTGGTCACTCAGGGGTCACCCTGGTCACTCAGGGGTCACCCTGGTGTCACCATGGTCACTCTGGTCACTCCATGGTCACCCTGGTCACTCAGGGGTCACCCTGGTCACTATGATCACCCTGGTGTCACCGTGGTCACCCTGGTCACTCAGGGGTCACCCTGGTCACTCTGGTCACCCTGGTGTCACCCTGGTGTCACCATGGTCACCCTGGTCACTATGATCACCCTGGTGTCACTGTGGTCACCCTGGTGTCTCCGTGGTGTCACCGTGGTCACGCTTGGGGATCCCCAACATCTGGGTGGACCCCATGGGGTGGTGGCACCCCAAGGTGCTGTGTGTGTCCCCCTCCCGCCCCGTTGTCCCCAATTTCGGGTCGGGGGCGGCACCCAGACCTCGTGTCCCCCCCCGGGTGGCCCCGCAGCTGGTGAGGACGTTCCTGACGGGGCGCTGGACGGGGATCCAGGACCCGGCGCGGCGGCTGACGGAGCAGGAGCTCGAGGCCTACCTGTTCGCCCTCTCCCAGCCCGGGGGGCTCAGCCCCCCCCTCCACTACTACCGCAACCTCTTCCGGTGGGTGGGGGGGGTGGGGGGCACCGGGGGGGGGGGGGCGGCCTCGGGCGGGGTGTTGTGGGGTGGGGGGTGTTGTGGGGTGGGGGCTCCCGGTTGGGTTACTGGGGTCGGTGGGACCCCACTGGGATGATCCCAGTTGGGTGCTCTTGGGTGGGGTGGTCCCAGTTGGGATGGCCCCAGTTGGGATGATCCCACTTGAGTCCTCTTGGGTTGGGTGGTCCCAGTTGGGTGCTCTTGGGTTGGGTGGTCCCCGTTGGATGCTCTTGGGTGGGGTGGTCCCAGTTGGGTGGTCCCAGTTGGGATGATCCCAGTTGGGTGCCCTTGGGTTGGGATGATCCCACTTGAGTCCTCTTGGGTTGGGTGATCCCAGTTGGGATGGTCCCAGTTGGGTGCTCCCAGTTGGGATGATCCCAGTTGGGTGCCCTTGGGTTGGGATGATCCCACTTGAGTCCTCTTGGGTTGGGTGATCCCAGTTGGGATGGTCCCAGTTGGGTGCTCCCAGTTGGGATGATCCCAGTTGGGTGCCCTTGGGTTGGGATGACCCCAGTTTGGGTGCTCTTGGGTTGGGTGGTCCCAGTTGGGTGCTCCAGTTGGGATGATCCAGTTGGGTGCTCCCAGTTGGGATGATCCCAGTTGGGTGCCCTTGGGTTGGGTGGTCCAGTTGGGTGCTGTTGGGGTTGGGTGGTCCCAGTTGGGTGCTCTTGGGCTGGGTGGTCCAGTTGGGTGGTCCCAGTTGGGTGCTCTTGGGCTGGGTGCTCCCAGTTGGGTGCTCCCAGTTGGGTGCTCTTGGGTTGAGTGGTCCCAGTTGGGTGCTCTTGGGTTGGGGTGGTCCCCGTTGGGTGCTCTTGGGTGGGTGGTCCCAGTTGGGTGCTCTTGGGTTGGGTGGTCCCAGTTGGGTGCTCTTGGGCTGGGTGCTCCCAGTTGGTGCTCCCAGTTGGGTGCTCTTGGGTTGGGTGGTCCCAGTTGGGTGCTCTTGGCTTGGGTGGTCCCAGTTGGGTGCCCTTGGGTTGGGATGATCCCACTTGAGTCCTCTTGGGTTGGGTGGTCCCAATTGGGATGACCCAGTTGGGTGGTCCCAGTTGGGTGCTCTTGGGTTGGGATGGTCCCAGTTGGGTGCCCTTGGGTTGGGTGGTCCCAGTTGGGTGCTCTTGGGTTGGGATGGTCCCAGTTGGGTGCTCTTGGGTTGGGATGGTCCCAGTTGGGTGCCCTTGGGTTGGGATGGTCCCAGTTGGGTGCCCTTGGGTTGGGATGGTCCCAGTTGGGTGCCCTTGGGTTGGGTGGTCCCAGTTGGGTGCTCTTGGGTTGGGATGGTCCCAGTTGGGTGGTCCCAGTTTGGTGCTCTTGGGTTGAGTGCCCCCAGTTGGGTGCTCCCAGTTGGGTGCCCTTGGTTGGGTGTCCCAGTTGGGTGCTCCCAGTTGGGCGACCCCCCCCCTTTGAGGTGCCCCCACTGGGTGCCCCCAATTCCCGGGGGAGCCCCCCCTTGACCCCCGCCCCCTCCCCCCCCAGGGACACCCCGATCCCGCGGGAGCCGCCCCCGCCCCCCACGCTGCTGCTCTGGGGGTCCCGCGACGCCTTCCTGGACCCCCGCATGGGCCCCGCCCTGCTCCGCAGGCTCCGCCCCACAATCCCGGCTCCGCCTCCTGCCCGGCGCCAGCCATTGGCTGCCCGAGGAGCGGCCACGCCCCCTGGCCCAGCTGATTGGGCCAGTTCCTAGGCGGGGGCCCCCCTGGACTCGTAGCCACGCCCTGCGGGGGGGGGGGAATCGACCAATGGGGAGGGGCGGGGGGGGAGGGGCTTGAGGGGGGGAGGAGCCCGAAATGGGGGGGGGACCCTTGGTGGGTGGTGGGAACCCCCCCGACATCTGGGGGGGGATTGGGGGGGGGGGGAGACCCCGAAATTGGGGGGGAGGACCCCAACATCTGGGTGGGACCCCCAACATCTGGGTGGGGACCCCAAAAGTGGGGAGGGACCCCCAACATCTGGGTGGGACCCCCAACGTCTGGAGAGGGCCCCAAACATCTGGAGAGGAACCCAACATCTGGAGAGGGACCCCAACATCTGGAGAGGGCCCAAACATCTGGAGAGGGACCCCAATATCTGGAGAGGGCCTCAAACATCTGGAGAGGGACCCCAACACCTGGAGAGGGACCCAACATCTGGAGAGGGATCTCAACACCTGGAGAGGAACCCAACATCTGGAGAGGGCCTGCAACATCTGGAGAGGGACCCAACATCTGGAGAGGAACCCAACATCTGGAGAGGGACCCAACATCTGGAGAGGGCCCCAAACATCTGACGAGCCTGCGGGGGAGTGTGGAGGATGACAAAACATCTGGACAAGGCCTCAACATCTGGAGAGTGACCCGACATCTGGGTGGAGACCCCCAACATCTGGGTGGGGACCCCCAACATCTGGGTGGGGGGCCCCGATGTCTGGCTGGAGGCCCCCAAAAGTCCGGGCGAGGATCCAACATCTGGATGAGGACCTTGGTCATTGGGGGAGGGACCCCAACATCTGGAGAGGGACCCCAATATCAGGGGAGGGACCCCAACATCTGCAGAGGGACCCCAACATCTGGATGAGGCCTCTGATGGCGCCTGGGGAACCCCCAAAACATCTGGGCAAGGCCCTCAACATCTGGACAGTGACCCCACATCCTGGGTGGGGGGGAAACCCCCAACATCTGGATTGTGACACCGGGGTGGGGACCCCCCAACATCTGGGGGGGTGGGGACCCCTCACCCCAACATCTGGAGGGGTGTGTGACCCCAAACATCTGTATGGGGACCCCCCCAACATCTGGGGGGGTGGAGACCCCCCTCATGTCCGGGTGGGGACCCCCCCCTCAACATCTGGACTGTGAAAGTGGGGTGGGGACCCCCCACTCCAACATCTGGGGGGGTGGAGCCCCCAAACATCTGGATGGGGAGCCCCCCCCAACATCTGGGGGGGCGGAGCCCCCAATAAAGGTGGTGTCACACAACGGGGGGGTGACATTGGGGGGCTGGGGGGGGAGGGGAGGGGGATTTGGGGGCGGGGGAAATTTGGGTGCTGGGGGGGGGGAAGGGAGGGTGAGGGAGGAGTCCTTGGTGGGGGTTGGGGGGGTGTGGTAATATTTGGGTGCTGAGGGGGGAGGGGGGAGGGGAATTTGGGTGCTGGGGTGGTCTTGGTGGGGGGAATTTGGGGTGCTGAGGGGGGAGGGTGGGGGGAAACTTGGGTGCTGGGGGGTCTTGGTGGGGAGAATTTGGGTGCTGGGGGGGGAATTTGGGTGCTGGGGGGGAATTTGGGTGTGGGGGGGGTCTTGGTGGGGGGAATTTGGGTGCTGGGGGGGAATTTGGGTGCTGGGGGGTCTTGGTGGGGGGAATTTGGGCGCTGAGGGAGGTGGGTGAGGGGAATTTGGGTGCTGGGGGGGGAATTTGGGTGCTATGGGGGGGGCAATTTCGGTGCTGGGGGGGGAATTTGGGTGCTGGGGGGGTTCTTGGTGGGGGGAATTTGGGTGCTGGGGGGGAATTTGGGTGCTGGGGGGGGAATTTGGGTGCTGGGGGGTCTTGGTGGGGAGAATTTGGGTGCTGGGGGAAATTTGGGTGCGGGGGGGGGTCTTGGTGGGGGGAATTTGGGCGCTGAGGGAGGTGGGTGAGGGGAATTTGGGTGCTGGGGGGGGAAGGGAGGGTGAGGGGGGGAGTCCTTGGTGGGGGTTGGGGGGGTGTGGAGATATTTGAGTGCTGGGGGAGGGGAAGGGAGAGTGGAGGAATTTGGGTGCTGGGGGGGGAATTTGGGGTGCTGGGGGGGAATTTGGGTGCTGGGGGGGGGGAATTTGGGGTGCTGGGGGGGAATTTGGGTGCTGGGGGGAGATGGGGAGGGAATTTGGGGTGCTGGGGGGGGATTTGAGTGCCTGAGGGGGGAGGGGGCAAGGGAGGAATTTGGGTGCTGGGGAGGGGGAATTTGGGGTGCGGGGGGGAGATGGGGGGGCAATTTCGGTGCTGGGGGGGGAATTTGGGGTGCCGGGGGGGTGAGGGAGGGTGGGGGAATTTGGGTGCTGGGGGGAGGAATTGGGTGTGGGGGGGAGATGGGAGGGAATTTGGGTGCTGGGGGGGGAATTTGGGTGCTGGGGGGGAATTTGGGTGCTGGGGGGGAATGGGGGGGCAATTTCGGTGCTGGGGGGGCAATTTGGGTGCTGGGGGTGTCTTGGCGGGGGTAATTTGGGTGTTGGGGGGAGAGGAGGGTGGGGGGAATTTGGGTGCTGGGGGAGGGGAGGAATTTGGGTGCTGGGGGGGGAGGGGAGGAATTTGGGTGCTGGGGGAGGGGAGGAATTTGGGTGCCCCCCCTCCCCTCCCCCCCCCCGTGCCCGTTAAGCCTCTTAAGGGGCCGCGGCGGCTCCAGCCGGTGCCGGGGATTAACGGGGGGGGGGAGGGGAGGGGGGGAAGGGGGGCCCCGTCCGCCCGTGCTGCCCCTCCCCCACCCCACCCCACCCCCGCGGCCCAGCGGGCCCCTCCCCCCATCCCAGTTTAACCAGTTCAACCGGCCCAACTGGGAGCGGGACGGGGGGGGAGGGGCAGGGCACACCCCCGCGCCCCTCCCCCACCCACGGGGGGCCCCCTCCCCGCCCCCTCCCCCCCCCCCCCCCCCCCCCCCCCCCTCCTGCCCCGGCCTGGCCCTTTTTTTGGGGATTGTGTCACCCAAAGGGGGGGGTCCCCCAGCTCTGCTGCCCCTCCCCCTCCGTGTGTCCCCCCACTGTCCCCACCGTGTCACCCCCCGGTGTCCCCCCCTCAGTGTCCCCCCCAGTGTCCCCCACCCCTGTCACCCCCAGTGTCCCCTCCGTGTCCCCACGGTGTCCCCCCCTCAGTGTCCCCCCCAGTGTCCCCACCCCTGTCACCCCCAGTGTCCCCTCAGTGTCCCCACGGTGTCACCCCCGGTGTCCTCCCCCAGTGTCCCCCTCCATGGCCCCACCCCTGTCACCCCCATGTCCCTTCCCATGTCCCCAAGTCCCCTCCATGTCCCCACGGTTGTCACTCCCGTGTACCCTCCATGTCACTCCCATGTCCCCCAAGTCCCCTCCGTGTCCCCACGGTGTCACCCCCGGTGTGTCCCCCCCAGTGTCCCCACCCCTGTCACCCCCAGTGTCCCCTCCGTGTCCCCACGGTGGCACTCCCGGTGTCCCCCCCCCAGTGTCCCCTCCATGGCCCCACTCCTGTCACCCCCCATGTCCCTTCCCATGTCCCCAAGTCCCCTCCATGTCCCCACGGTGTCACCCCCGGTGTCCCCCCCCCCCGTCCCCTCCATGGCCCCACCCCTGTCACCCCAGTGTCCCTTCCCGTTGTCCCCGTGTCCCCCTCCATGGCCCCACAGCATCACCCCCAGTGTCCCCATGGCCCTTCCATGGCCCCACCCCTGTCACCCCCATGTCCCTTCCCATGTCCCCAAGTCCCCCTCCATGTCCCCACGGTTGTCACCCCCCAGTGTCCCCCCCCAGTGTCACCTCCATGGCCCCACCCCTGTCACCCCCAGTGTCCCCTCTGTGTCCCCACAGCATCACCCCAGTGTCCCCGTGGCCCCTCCATGGCCCCACTCCTGTCACCCCCATGTCCCTTCCCGTGTCCCCAAGTCCCCTCCATGTCCCCATGTTCCTTCTCGTGTCCCCTCCGTGTCCCCACAGTGTCACTCCCGTGTCCCCTCCATGTCCCCACCCCTGTCCCTCCCATGTCCCCAAGTCCCCCCCATGTCCCCACGGTGTCACTCCCATGTCCCCTCCATGTCCCCCCCCCTCACTCCCATGTCCTCATGTCCCCTCCATGTCCCCTCCACGTCCCTCTGATGTCCCCATGTCACTCCCATGTCCCCGTGTCCCCTCCATGTCCCCATCCCTGGCACTCCCATGTCCCCAAGTCCCCTCCCTGTCCTCCCCGTGTCCCTCTCGTGTCCCCATGTCCCTTCCCGTGTCCCCTCCATGTCCCCACCGTGTCACTCTCATGTCCCCATGTCCCCTCCATGTCCCCACCATGTCCCTCTCGTGTCCCCGTGTCCCCTCCGTGGCCCCACCCCTGTCACTCCCGTGTCCCCCCCCGTGTCCCACTGTGTCACTTCCCTGTCCCCTCCATGTCCCCACCAATGCAACCCTGTCCCCTCCATGTCCCCAACCCTGTTCCTCCTGTGTCCCCTCCATGTCCCCTCCATGTCCCAACCCTCCATGTCCCTCCCGTGTCCCCTCCTGTGTCACTTCCCTGTCCCCATCCCTGTCCCTCCTGTGTCCCCTCCATGTCCCCTCTGTCCCTCCATCCCTCCCATGTCCCCTCCTGTCCCCTCCCATGTCCCCTCTGTCCCTCCATCCTTTCTGTCCCTCCCATGTCCCCTCTGTTCCCTCCTGTCCCCTCCCTGTCCCTCCCATGTCCCCTCTGTCCCCCTCCCTGTCCCCTCCTGTCCCCTCCTGTCCCCTCCATGTCCCCATCCCTGTCCCTCCATCCCTCCCATGTCCCCTCTGTCCCTCCATCCCTCCTGTCCCCTCCTGTCCCCTCCCTGTCCCTCCATCCCTCCATGTCCCTCCTGTCCCCCTCCTGTCCCTCCCATGTCCCCTCCATGTCCCCTCCCTGTCTCTGCCGTGTCCCCCGTGTGTCCCCCTGTCCCCCCGGGTGTCCCCCTGTCCCCCGGGTGTCCCCCCTGCCGTGCCCCCCGTCCCCGCCGTGTCCCTGCCGTGTCCCCCCCGTGTTCCCCCCCCCGTGTCCCGTGTCGGTCCCCGCGTTGCCATGGACACGGCGGAAAATAGGGCACAGGGAGGGGCCGGGGGGACACGGACACGGGACACGGACACAGGGACACGGGGAACATGGACACAGGGACACGGACCACAGGGACATGGGGACATGGGGACACGGACACAGGGACACGGACACGGACACAGGGACATGGACATGGGGACATGGGGACATGGGGGACACGGACACGGGACAGGGACACAGGGACACAGACACAGGGACCACGGACACAGGGGACATGGGGACATGGGGACATGGACACGGACACAGGGACATGGGACATGGACACGGACACAGGGACACGGACATGGGGACATGGACACGGACACAGGGACATGGACACAGGACATGGGGACATGGGGACATGGAGAGGGGCCGGGGGGGACATGGACACAGGACACGGACACAGGGACATGGACACGGACACAGGAACATGGGGACATGGAGAGGGGCCAGGGGGACACGGACACGGGACACGGACACAGGGACACGGACACAGGGACACGGACACAGGGACATGGACACAGGGATATGGACATGGGGACATGGGGACACGGACATGGGGACACGGACATGGGGACATGGACACAGGGACACGGACACAGGGACATGGACATGGACATGGACACGGATACAGGGACATGGACATGGACATGGGGACATGGGGACATGGACACAGGCACAGGGACACGGCCATGGGGACATGGGGGACATGGCCACAGGGACAGGGACATGGCCATGGGGGACATGGACATGGGCACAGGGGACATGGCCACAGGGACACAGGCACAGGGGACACGGGTGACACGACCATGGGGACATGGGCACAGGGACATGGGTGACATGGCCATGGGGGACACGGGGGACAAGGGCAACAGGGCCATGGGGACACAGGGGACAAGGGCACAGGGGACACGGCCATGGGGACACAGAGGGGACACGGCCATGGGGACACGGGGACAAGGGGACAGGTGACACGGCCATGGGGACACCGAGGGGACACGGGTGACACAGAGAAGGGGACAGGGGACATGGCCATGGGGACACAGGGACATGGGGACATGGGGGACACAGACACAGGGACAAGGGGACACCGAGGGGACACGGGGAAGGGGCCAAGGGGGCAGGGACAGGGGGCCATGGGGGGGCACAGGGACCCCAGGGAGGTGCCCCCAGTACCCCCCCAGTCCTCCCAGTATTCCCAGTTCCCCCCGAGCCCCCTTTGCCCTCCAGTTCTCCCACTCTCCCCAATCCCTCCCAGTCCCCCCAGTATCCCCCAGTCCTTCCTTTACCCCCAATCCCCTTCCCAGTATTCCCAGTCTGCCCCAGTCCCCCCATTCCCAGTCTCCCCAATCCTCCCAGTTTCCCCCAGTCCTCCCAGTTCCTCCAATCCTCCCAGTATTCCCAGTCCCTCCCAATCTCCCTCATTCCTCCCAGCATTCCCAGTCCCTCCCAGTCCCCCCATTCCCAGTCTCCCCCATCCTCCCAGTTTCCCCCAGTCCTCCCAGTTCCTCCTATCCCTCCCAGTATTCCCCAGTCCCCCCCATCCCTCCCAGCATTCCCAGTCCTCCCAATCCTCCCCATCCCTCCCAGTCCTCCTCGTCCCCCCCAGTCCTCCCCATCCCTCCCAGCATTCCCAGTCCCTCCCAGTCCCTCCATTCCCGGTCCCTCCCAGTCCCCCCATTCCCAGTCCCTCCCATCCCTCCCAGTATTCCCAGTCCCTCCCAATCTCCCTCATTCCTCCCAGCATTCCCCAGTCCCTCCCAGTCCCTCCCAGTCCCCTCATTCCCAGTCTCTCCAATCCCTCCCAGTATTCCCAGTCCTCCTCATCCCTCCCAGCATTCCCAGTCTCCCCATTCCCAGTCCCTCCCATCCCTCCCAGCATTCCAGTCCCTCCCAGTCCCCCCCATTCCCAATCCCTCCCCATCCCTCCCAGTATTCCCAATATCCCCCTTCCCAGCCCCGCCCCTTCCCGCGACTGGGGAAAGAGTGGGCGTGGCCCTCTCCCCCCCCACGTGACCGCAGGTGCGCCCCGCCCCCCTCCCCCTCCCCTCCCCTCACCTGCCGCCAGCGCCGCGCCCGGAACCTCCCGAACCCCTCCGGAACCACCCGAACCCCCCACCCGAACCCACCCCGAACCCACCCGAACCCACCCGAACCCGAACCCACCCGAAGGGGAGCCGAGCGCGGCCGAACCGGGGGCCGAGCCCGAACCCACCCGAAGCGGAGCCGAGCGCGGCCGAACCTCGCCCGCCCGAAGCGGCGCCGAAACCGCCCGAAGCGGAGCCGAACCGGGGGCCGAGCCCGAACCCACCCGAACCCACCCGAAGCGGAGCCGAGCGCGGCCCGAACCTCGCCCGCCCGAAGCGGCGCCGAAACCGCCCGAGCGCGGCCGAACGGGGGCCGAGCCCGAACCCCCCACCCGAACCCACCCGAAGCGGAGCCGAGCGCGGCCGAACCGGGGGCCGAACCCGAACCCACCCGAACCCACCCGAAGCGGAGCCGAGCGCGGCCGAACCTCGCCCGAAGCGGCGCCGAAACCTGCCGAGCGCGGCCGAACCGGGGGCCGAGCCCTCCCCGCCGCCGCCGCCGCCGCCGCCGCCGCCGGGTCCCTCCGCCCGCCCGCCCGTTCCCGGGGGGGGGGTCTCGGGGGAGGGGGGGGGGGTTTCCTCCCGCGGTGGCGGCGCCCCCGGGATGGTGGCGGCCCCCCCCCGCCGCCGCCGCCGCCATGCGCCGGGGGTTCCTGGTGCCCGAGATCCGCCCGCTCGAACCAGTACGACGGGGCTCGGGCTCGGAGCGCTGCCAGCCTGGCCTGGGCCATCGCCACCGGCTACGGCGGCGCCGGTAAGACCGGGGTGAGGGGACGGGGGGTGGGGGGGGGGAGATGATGGGGGTGAGGGGGGGGGTTTTGGGAGGGGGTGGGGGGGTGTTCTGGGATGAGGAGGGGTCGTTCTGGGATACGGGGGCCTGGGGGGCGAAGGGGAGGGGTGTTCTCGGTACCCGGGGGGGTTCCCGGTGTACCGGAGGGGGGGATCAGGTGTCTCCTTTATTAATTAACCGGGGGGGATGCGGTTAATGGGGCGGGGGATGCTCCGTTGCGAAGGGGAGGGGTCTCGCTACCGGGGAAGGGTCTCGGTACCGGGGAGGGGATCCCGGTACCGAGGAGGGTTTCCCGGTACCGGAGGGGGTGTCTCGGTACCGGGAGGGGTTCCCGGTGTACCGGAGGGGGGGATCAGGTGGCCGGGACCGGGGGGATGCGGTTAATGGGGCAGGGGGATGCTCTATAGCCAAGGGGAGGGGTCTCGGTACCAGGGAAGGGTCTCGGTACCGGGGAGGGGATCCCGGTGCTGAGGAGGGGTTTCCCGGTACCGGAGGGGGTGTCTCGGTACCGGGAGGGGTTCCCGGTGTACCGGAGGGGGGGGATCAGGTGTCTCCTTTCTTAATTAACCGGGGGGGATGCGGTTAATGGGGCGGGGGATGCTCCGTAGTCAAGGGGAGGGGTCTCGGTACCGGGGAAGGAGGTTCCGATACGGGGAGGGGATCCCGGTACCGGAGGGGTGTCTCGGTACCGGGAGGGGTTCCCGATGTACCGGGGGGTGATGGTCGGTGTCCGGTACCGGGGGGATGCGGTTAATGGGGCGGGGGATGCTCCGTAGTCAAGAGGTGGGGTCTCGGTACTGTGGGGGGGGATCCCGGTACCGAGGAGGGTTTCCCGGTACCGGAGGGGATGTCTCGGTACCGGGAGGGGTTCCCGGTGTACCGGAGGGGGGGATCAGGTGTCTCCTTTCTTAATTAACCGGGGGGATGCGGTTAATGGGGCGGGGGATGCTCCGTGAGGTGGGGAGGGGTCTCGGTACCGGCTGGGGGGGATGTCCCGGTACTTGGGGGGGGGGGTCCCGGTACCGGGCAGGTCCCGGTTTACCGGGGGGGGGACGACTGAGGTGTCCGGTACTGGTGGGGTTCCGTTTATTGGGGGGTGGGGGATGCTCCGTACCGGGAGGGGTTATCCCGGTACCGAGGGGGGGTCCCGGTACCGAGGGGGGGTCCCGGTACCGAGGGGGGTCCTGGTAATGAGGGGGGTGGTCCCGGTACCGAGGGGTGGTCCTGGTACCGTGTGGGGGGGTCCCGGTCCCGGTGGGATGCGGTTCATAGGGGTGGGGGATGCTCCGGTGGGTGGGGGGGGCGATGCCGGTACCGGGGGGGGGTCCCGGTACTGTGGGGGGGGGTCCCGGTCCCGGTGGGATGCGGTTCATGGGGGTGGGGGATGCTCCGGTTGGGGGGTCGGTGCCGGTACCGGGGGGGGGGTCCCCGGTACTGAGGGGGTGTCCCGGTATCGAGGGGGGGTCCCGGTCCCGGTGGGATGCGGTTCCTGGGGGTGGGGGATGCTCCGGCTGTGGGGGGGCGATGCCGGTACCGTGGGGGGGGTCCTGGTACTGAGGGGGGGGTCCCGGTCCCGAGGGGGGTTCCCCGTACCGAGGGGGGGTCCCGGTACCGTGGGGGGGGTCCCCGTACTGAGGGGGGGGGTCCCGGTCCCGGTGGGTTGCGGTTCATGGGGGTGGAGGATGCTCCGGTTGGGGGGGCGATGCTGGTACCGTGGGGGGGTCCTGGTACTGAGGGGGGGGTCCCGGTCCCGAGGGGGGTTCCCGGTCCCGAGGGGGGGTCCCGGTTCCGTGGGGGGGGTCCCGGTGGGATGCGGTTCCTGGGGGTGGGGGTCGCTCCGGTTTGAGGGGGGGTCGGGGGCGATGCCGGTCCCGCTCTGGGGGTCCCCAGGAGGCCATGGTGGCGGGGGGGGGGGGGGGTCTCCGGTGCAGGGCTGGGGGGGGTGTCACGGGCCCGGGGGGTGTCCCGGGGGGGGGTCTCCGGTGCCGGGGGGTCCGGAGCTTTTGTTGCAGTCTTGGGGGGGGGGGGGGGGTGTGACGTCGAGGCGTGACGTCACAGGGCGGGACCCCCGCGGCCCGGCCCCTGCGGTGCTGGGTGGGGGGGCAGCGAGGGGTCGCCCCCCCTGGGGGGCTGTTGGGGGGATCCCCCCCATGAGCCCCCCCAAAGGAGAGGGACCCCCCCCGTATTTCCCCCCCCAGGTGTTGGGGGGATCCCCCCCATTAACCCCCCAAAAGGAGAGGGACACCCCCCCCGTATTTTCCCCCCCGGGTGTTGGGGGGACCCCCATTAACCCCCTCCAGCTTTTGGGGGGGATCCCCCCCCATGTGCCCCCCCCTCAGGGTGTTGGGGACCCCCCCCTGTGCCCCCCTCCAAGTGTTGGGGGGATCCCTCCATTAACCCCCCCAAAGGAGAGGGACCCCCCCCCCCCGTATTCCCCCTCCCAAGTGTTGGGGGGACCCCCCTGTGCCCCCCCCAGGTGTTGGGGGGATTCCCCCCATGTCCCCCCCATGTTTTGGGCCCCCCCCATGTCCCCCCCAGATGTTTTGGGCCCCCCCGTGTGTCCCCCTCCATGTTTTAGACCCCCCCATGTCCCCCCCCATGTTTTGTGCCCCCCATGTCCCCCCCCATGTTTTAGACCCCCCCGTGTCTCCCCCAGATGTTTTGGGCCCCTCTGTGTCCCCCCTCCAGTTTTGGGCCCCCCCCGTGTCCCCCCCCCATGTTTTGGGGCCCCCCGTGTCCCCCCCAGATGTTTTGGGCCCCCCCATGTCCCCTCCACATGTTTGTGACCCCCCATCCCCCCCCCATGTTTTGGGCCCCCTCGTGTCCCCCCCAGATGTTTTGGCTCCCCCCATGTCTCCCCCCATGTTTTAGACCCCCCCCCATGTCCCCCCCAGATGTTTTGGGCCCCCCCATGTCCTCCCCAGATGTTTTGGGCCCCCCCCGTGTCCCCCCCCCAGTTTTGGGCCCCCCCCGTGTCCCCCCCACATGTTTTAGACCCCCCCATTTCCCCCCCAGATGTTTTGGGCCCCCCCCGTGTCCCCCCCCCAGTTTTGGGCCCCCCCATGTCCCCCCCAGATGTTTTAGACCCCCCCACGTCCCCCCCCAGATGTTTTGGGCCCCCCATGTCCCCCCCAGGTGTTTTGGGCCCCCCATGTCCCCCCCACATGTTTGGGCCCCCCCCGTGTCCCTCCCCCAGTTTTGGGCCCCCCATGTCCCTCCCCCCACATGTTTTGGGCCCCCCCGTGTCCCCCCCCAGGTGTTTTGGGCCCCCGCATGTCCCCCCCAAGAGAGGGACCCCTCATTTACCCCCCTAGGTGTTTGGGCCCCCCCCATGTCCCCCCCCATGTTTTGGGCCCCCCCCATGTCCCCCCCCAGATGTTTTGGGCCCCCCCGTGTCCCCCCCCCATGTTTTGGCCCCCCCCATGTCCCCCCCCAGATGTTTTGGCCCCCCCCGCCCCCCCCAGTAGTTCCCAGTTCTCCCAGTTCCCCCCTCCCGGGGCAAAGTCCTCCTGCCCCTCCCCTCCCCCCCCCCAGCGCCCTTTGCCCGGGGGAGGGGCCGAGGGGGGAGGGGCCGGGGGGGAGGGGAGGGCAGGGGGGGCACCCACGTGGGTGACACCCCCCGGGGGGGCTCAGCACCCATTGGGGGCTGGGGGGGGGGGGGTGAGGGGCAGATTTGGATGCTGTGGGGCAGGTGAGGATCCCCTGGGGCAGCTGTGGGTGCTGTGGGTGCTGTGGGGCAGATTTGGGTCTCATAGGGCAGGTGAGGGTCCCGTGGGGCAGGTGAGGGCCCCGAGGGTCCTGTGGGTGCTGTGGGGTAGGTGTGGGTGCCATGGGGCAGGTTTGGGTGCTGTGGGGCAGGTGAGGGTGCTGTGGGGCAGATTTGGATCCCGTGGGGCAGGTGAGGTTCCTGAGGGTCCCGTGGGTGCTGTGGGGCAGGTGTGGGTCCTGTGGGTCCTGTGGGTGCTGTGGGGCAGGTGTGGGTGCTGTGGGGCAGGTGAGGGTCCCGAGGGTCTCGTGGGTGCCGTGGGGAAGGTGAGGGTGCTCCGGGGCAGATTTGAGTCCCATGGGGCAGGTGAGGGTGCTGTGGGGCAGATTTGGGTCCCATGGGACAGGTGTGGGTCCTGTGGGTGCTGTGGGGTGGATTTGGGTCTCATAGGGCAGGTGTGGGTCCTGAGAGTCCTGTGGGTGCTGTGGGGCAGGTGTGGGTGCTGTGGGGCAGGTGAGGGTCCCGAGGGTCCCATGGGTGCCGTGGGGAAGGTGAGGGTCCCCTGGGGCAGATTTGGGTGCTCCGGGGCAGATTTGAGTCCCATGGGGCAGGTGAGGGTGCTGTGGGGCAGATTTGGGTCCCATGGGACAGGTGAGGGTGCTCCGGGGCAGATTTGGATCCCATGGGGCAGGTGTGGGTCCTGTGGGTGCTGTGGGGCAGGTGAGGGTGCTGTGGGGCAGATTTGAGTCCCATGGGGCAGGTGAGGGTCCTGTGGGGTAGGTGAGGATGCTGAGGGTCCCATGGGTGCCGTGGGGCAGGTGAGGGTGCTGTGGGGCAGATTTGGGTCTCATAGGGCAGGTGTGGATCCCAAAGGTCCTGTGGGTGCCGTGGGTGCTGTGGGACAGGTGAGGGTCCCATGGGACAGGTGTGGGTGCCATGGGGCAGGTGAGGGTCCCATGGGGCAGATTTGGGTGCTGTGGGACAGGTGAGGGTCCCGTGGGGCAGGTGAGGGTCCCGAGGGTCCCATGGGTGCTGTGGGGCAGGTGTGGGGCAGGTGAGGGTCCCGTGGGTGCTGTGGGGCAGGTGTGGGTCCCATGGGGCAGATTTGGGTGCCGTGGGGCAGGTGAAGGTCCTGTGGGGCAGATTTGGGTGCTGTGGGGCAGGTGAGGGTCCCAAGGGGCAGATTTGGGTGCTGTGGGGCAGGGGAGGGTCCCGTGGGTGCCGTGGGTACCGTGGGGCAGGTGTGGGTGCTGTGGGGCAGGTGAGGGTCCCGTGGGTGCCGTGAGGAAGGTGTGGGTGCTGTGGGGCAGGTGAGGGTCCCGTGGGTGCTGTGAGGAAGGTGTGGGTGCTGTGGGGCAGGTGAGGGTGCTGTGGGGCAGATTTGGGTGCTGTGGGTGCCGTGGGGCAGGTGTGGGTGCTGTGGGGAAGGTGTGGGTCCTGTGGGTCCCGTGGGTGCTGTGGGGCAGGTGTGGGTGCTGTGGGGCAGGTGAGGGTGCTGAGGGTCCCGTGGGTGCCGTGGGGCAGATTTGGGTGCTGTGGGGCAGGTGTGGGTCCCGAGGGTCCCGTGGGTGCTGTGGGGCAGGTGAGGGTCCCATGGGGCAGATTTGGGTGCCATGGGGCAGGTGAGGGTGCTGTGGGGCAGATTTGGGTCTCATAGGGCAGGTGTGGGTCCTGAGGGTCCTGTGGGTGCCGTGGGGCAGGTGAGGGTCCTCTGGGGCAGATTTGGGTGCTGTGGGGCAGGTGAGGGTCCCGTGGGGCAGATTTGGGTGCTGTGGGGCAGGTGAGGGTCCCCTGGGACGGGTGAGGGTCCCCTGGGGCAGATTTGGGTGCCGTGGGGCACGTGTGGGGCAGGTGAGGGTCCCATGGGTGCTGTGGGGCAGGTGAAGGCCCTGTGGGGCAGATTTGGGTGCTGTGGGGCAGGTGAGGGTCCCGTGGGACAGATTTGGGTGCTGTGGGGCAGGTGAGGGTCCCATGGGGCAGATTTGGGTGCTGCGGGGCAGGTGAGGGTCCCGTGGGGCAGGTGAGGGTCCCGAGGGTCCCATGGGTGCTGTGGGGCAGGTGTGGGGCAGGTGAGGGTCCCATGGGTGCTGTGGGACAGGTGTGGGGCAGGTGAGGGTCCCGTGGGGCAGATTTGGGTGCCGTGGGGCAGGTGAGGGTCCCGTGGGTGCCGTGGGCGGGGCACATTCCCACGCGGGCGTGGCAGGGAGTGGGTGTGGTCCCGCGTGGGCGTGGCCAGGTGACTCCACCCCTGTCCCCCTCCACCCCTCCCCCCAGGAATGTGCCCCACCCATCCCCTCCCCCACCCCCATCTGGAGGCCCAGGGGGGGGCTTTGGGGGGACAAAGGGGGGTCCCCACGACCCCTGGGGGTCCCCAGGGCTGTTGGGGGTCCTCATGAGTGTTTTTGGGGTCCCCAGGGCTGTTTTTGGGGTCCTCATGGCTGTTTTGGGGTCCCCATGGCTGTTTTGGGGTCCCCAGGGCTGTTGGGGGTCCTCATGAGTGTTTTTGGGGTCCCCAGGGCTGTTTTTGGGGTCCTCATGGCTGTTTTGGGGTCCCCATGGCTGTTGGGGGTCCTCATGACTGTTTTTGGGGTCCCCAGGGCTGTTTTTGGGGTCCTCAGGGCTATTTTTGGGGTCCCCATGGCTGTTGGGGGTCCCCACGGCCCCTGGGGGTCCCCAGGGCTGTTTTTGGGGTCCCCATGGCTGTTGGGGGTCCCCGGGACTGTTTTGGGGGTCCCCATGACTGTTTTGGGGTCCCCACAACTGTTTTTGGGGTCCCCGTGGCTGTTGGGGTCCCCAGGACTGTTTTCGGGCCTCCATGGCCATTGTTGGGTCTGTGGCCATTGTTGGGGTCTCCATGGCCATTGTTGGGGTCTGTGGCCATTGTTGGGGTCTGTGACCATTGTTGGGGTCTGTGGCCATTGTTGGGGTCTGTGGCCATTGTTGGGGTCTCCATGGCCATTGTTGGGGTCTGTGGCCATTATTGGGGTCTCCATGGCCATTGTTGGGGTCTGTGGCCATTGTTGGGGTCTGTGGCCATTGTTGGGGTCTCCATGGCCATTGTTGGGGTCTGTGGCCATTGTTGGGGTCTGTGGCCATTGTTGGGGTCTCCATGGCCATTGTTGGGGTCTGTGGCCATTGTTGGGGTCTCCATGGCCATTGTTGGGGTCCGTGTGTCCGTGCTGTGTCCGTGTGTCCGTGCTGTGTCCGTGTGTCTGTCTGTGACACGTCCGTGTGTCCATGTGACCCCCGTGACCCCTCTGACCCCCGGCTGACCCCCCAAGCCCCCTTTTGTCTCCGGGGAATGTTCTCCCCCCAGCCCTGTGTCCGTGTGTCCCTGTGTCTGTGTCCGTGTGTCCCTGTGTCCGTGTCCCCCTGTCCCTGTGTCCATCTGTCCCCCTGACCCCTGACTGACCCCAGGTGACCCGGTTATCCCTGTTTTCCGCAGGGAACATTCCAGAGGAGCTCTGGGATCCCTTCTACACCCACCCTGTGTCCCTGTCTGTGTCCCTGTGTCCCTCTGTCCCTGTGTCCGTGTGTCCCCCTGTCCCTGTGTCCCTGTGACCCCCTGCCCCCTGAGTGCCCCCAGGTGACCCCGTTATCCCTGTTTTCCTTAGGGAATGTTCCGGAAGAGCTCCAGGACCCCTTCTACACCCACCCTGTGTCCCTGTCTGTGTCCCTGTCCGTGTGTCCCTCTGTCCCTGTGTCCCCCTGACCCCCAGGTGACCCCAGGTGACCCCAGGTGACCCTGGGTGACCCCGCTGTCCCCGTTTCCCACAGGGAACGTTCCGGAAGAGCTGCGGGACCCCTTCTACACCCACCCTGTGTCCCTCTGTCCCTCTGTCCCTCTGTCCATGTCCCTGTGACCCCCTGACCCCAGGTGACCCCAGGTGACCCCAGGTGACCCCAGGTGACCCCAGGTGACCCCGCTGTCCCCGTTTCCCTCAGGGAACGTTCCGGAAGAGCTCCAGGACCCCTTCTACACCCACCCTGTGTCCCTGTCTGTGTCCCTGTCCGTGTGTCCCTCTGTCCCTGTGTCCCCCTGACCCCAGGTGACCCCAGGTGACCCCAGATGACCCCAGATGACCCCAGGTGACCCCGCTGTCCCCGTTTCCCTCAGGGAACGTTCCGAAGAGCTGCGGGACCCCTTCTACACCCACCCTGTGTCCCTGTGTCCCTGTGTCCCTGTGTCCATGTCTGTGTGTCCCTGTCCCCATGTCCCTGTGTCCCCCTGACCCCCAGGTGACCCCAGGTGACCCCGGGTGACCCCGGGTGACCCCGTTATCCCTGTTTTCCACAGGGAACGTTCCGGAAGAGCTGCGGGACCCCTTCTACACCCACCCTGTGTCCCTGTGTCCCTCTGTCCCTCTGTCCATGTCCCTGTGACCCCGTGACCCCAGGTGACCCCGGGTGACCCCAGGTGACCCCAGGTGACCCCGCTGTCCCCGTTTCCCTCAGGGAACGTTCCGGAAGAGCTGCAGGACCCCTTCTACACCCACCCTGTGTCCCTGTGTCCCTGTCCGTGTGTCCCTCTGTCCCCCTGACCCCAGGTGACCCCGGGTGACCCCAGATGACCCCGGGTGACCCCGGGTGACCCCGTTATCCCTGTTTTCCACAGGGAACGTTCCGGAAGAGCTGCGGGACCCCTTCTACACGGACCAGTACGCGCAGGAGCACCTGAAGCCGCCGGTGGAGCGGCTCCTGCTCACCTCCGACCTTTACTGCCGCGCCTGGTGCCACGCCCTGGCCACGCCCGGCCAGGCCCCGCCCCCCTCGGCCCCGCCCGGCAAGGCCCCGCCCCCCGAGCCCCCCCCCGCCGACCTGGGGGCGCTGCTGGGGCTGCTGGCGGGGAGGGGGGTCCCCCCCCACCCTCCAGGGGGTCCCAGTCCGGGTCCAGGACCTCCAGCAGAGACCCATCCGCATGGTACTGGGGGATACTGGGGGATACTGGGAGCACTGGGGGGAACTGGGAGTGCTGGGGGGGGAACTGGGGGGGAACTGGGATCATTGGGGGGGATACTGGGGGGAATGGGGGGTCCCCCCCACCCTCCAGGGGGTCCCAGTCAGGGTCCAGGACCTCCAGCAGAGACCCATCCGCATGGGACTGGGGGATACTGGGAGCACTGGGGGATACTGGGAGTGCTGGGGGGGGAACTGGAAGGGAAATGGGGGGATACTGGGGGGATTGGGGGGAATGGGGGGTCCCCCCCACCCTCCAGGGGGTCCCAGTGAAGGTCCAGGACCTCCAGCAGAGACCCATCCGTGTGGGACTGGGAGCACTGGGAGCACTGGGAGCACTGGGAATGGAACCAGGGGGGATACTGGGGACACTGGGAATGCTGGGGGAGGAACTGGGGGGATACTGGGGGGAATGGGGGGTCCCCCCCACCCTCCAGGGGGTCCCAGTGTGGCCCCAGGACCTCCAGCAGAGACCCATCTGCATGGTACTGGGGGATACTGGGGGATACTGGGAGCACTGGGAATGCTGGGGGGGGCACTGGGGGGGAACTGGGAGGGAATGGGGGGATACTGGGGGGAATGGGGGGTCCCTCCCACCCTCCAGGGGGTCCCAGTCCGGGTCCAGGACCTCCAGCAGAGACCCATCCGCATGGGACTGGGGGATACTGGGAGCACTGGTCAGGCAGTGGGAGGGCACTGGGAGGTAACTGGAGGTAACTGGGAGCACTGGGAGGTAACTGGGAGCACTGGGAGGTAACTGGAGGTTACTGGGAGCACTGGGAGGTAACTGGAGGTTACTGGGAGCACTGGGGGGTAACTGGGAGGTTACTGGGAGCACTGGAGGTTACTGGGAGCACTGGGAGGTAACTGGAGGTAACTGGGAGCACTGGGATTTGTTTGCTCCCCCCCCATTAATCCCATTAAGGCTCCGCCGCCGTTAATTGGTCGTTAATTGGCTCAGGGGGATCCCATTAACCCTCCCCCACCCCCTGGCCACGCCCCAACCCCAAAGGTCCCGCCTGTTGCTCACTGGCCACGCCCCCCGCGTTTCTGGAACCGCCCACTGCTCACTGGCCACGCCCCCCGACTCGGGGCCACGCCCATTGCTCTTTGGGCACGCCTACCGAGCCGTGACCACGCCCCTGCCTGGCCACGCCCCCTCGGGACCGCCCAAATCCCCCCTCGGGACCCCCAAAAACCCCCCAGGGCCCCCCAATGACCCCCAAAACCCCCCCAAAGACCCCCCAAAAACCCCAGGACTCCCCAAATCCCCCCCGCGACCTCCCGACCCCCCGAGACCCCCAAAAACCCTCCGGGGCACCCCCAGGACCCCCAAATCCCCCCAGGACCCCTCAAAACAGTCCAGGGCCCCCCAAATCCTTTCAATGACCCCCCCAAATCCCCCCAGGGCCCCCCAAAACCCCTCAATGACCCCCCAAACCCTTCAGGGCACCCCCAGGACCCCCAAATACCCCCCGGGACCCCCAAAAACCCTCCAGAACCCCCAAAACCCCTGAATGACCCCCAAAAACTCTCCAGGGCACCCCCAGACTCCCCCAAATCCTCCCTCGGGACCCCCAAAAACCCCTCAATGACCCCCAAAAATCCTCCAGGGCACCCCCAGGACCCCCCAAAACCCTTCAGGGCCCCCCCAAACCACCCAATGACCCCCCAAATCCCCCCAGGCCCCCCCCAGGCCCCCCAAAATCCCTCAATGACCCCCAAAACCCTCCAGGGCACCCCCACGACCCCCAAAATCTCCTCAGTGACCCCCAAAAACCCCTCAAGCCCCCCCCCCAACCCCCTTGGGGCCCCCCCAAACCTCCTCAGGCCCCCCCAGATTTACCCCCCTCGACCCCCCAAACTCCCCCGGACCCCCAAATTTACCCCCCCAAGATGCCCCCAGACCCCCCTGATCCCCCCAAACCCCTCAGGACCCCCCCAAAACGCTCTCGTTCCCCCCCCCCCCCAAATGACCACCCCAGTGACGCCCCCCAAACCCTCCCCGGACCCCCAAATTTACCCCCCCAAGATGCCCCCAGACCCTCCTGATCCCCCCCAAACCCCCCCGACCCCCAAATTTACCCCCCCAAGATGCCCCCAGACCCTCCTGATCCCCCCCAAACCCCCCTGACCCCCAAATTTACCCCCCCAAGATGCCCCCAAATCCCCCCAGAGCCCCCCCAACCACCCAAACGACCCCCCCGACCCCCCCAAACTCCCCCGAACCCCCAAATTTACCCCCCCAAGATGCCCCCAGACCCTCCTGAT
>NW_026138243.1:0-56217 GCF_025592945.1 Manacus candei
GGAGAGCGGCTCGGGGGAAGAGAGGAGGAGGGAAGAGGGAGGTGCGGGGGAAGGAAAGGAGGGGAGGAAGGAGAGGTGGAGAGGGGTAGGGGTGGATGGCCGAGGCCATCCCTGGGCCCCGCCGGGGGAGCCCGGCGCGTTCGCTGCCGCCTCCTCCGCCGAACACCTGCAAAATGGCGCCGGCGGCTCCTCACGGGGCCTTAAATCACCTCGGCCCCGCCCCGCGCACCTGTGCCCCGCGCACGCGCGCTGCGGCCTCGCGCACCTGTGCTTCGCGCATGCGCGCCGCGGTCTCGCGCACCTGTGCCTCGCGCATGCGCTCTGAGGCTCTGCGCTTCTCTGCCTCGCGCACGCGCGCTGCGGCTTTCCCTACCTGTGCTTTGCGCATGCGCCGTACGGACTCGCGCACCTGTGCCTCGCGCATGCGCTCTGATGCTCTGAGCTTCTCTGCCTTGCGCACGCGCGCTGAGTCCTTCCGCACCTGTGCTTTGCGCATGCGCTCTGGGGCTCTGCGCTTCTCTGCCTCGCGCACGCGCGCTGCGGCTTTCCCTACCTGTGCTTTGCGCATGCGCCGTACGGACTCGCGCACCTGTACCCCGCGCATGCGCGGTGTGGTCTCGCGCTTTCTTTTTATTTTATTTCATTTTATTTTATTTTATTTTATTTTATTTTATTTTATTTTATTTTTTTCTTTTTACTTTTCTTATTTTCGATTTTATTTTATTTCTTTTTATTTTATTCATTTTCATTTTTTTCTTTATTTTTCTTTCCTTTCCTTTTCTTTTTTCTTTTTATTTTATTTTATTTACTTTATTTAGTTGCTTTTCATTTTATTTCTTTTTATTTTATTTTTTCTTTTTTTCTTTTTATTTTCTATTTTATTTTATTTTTTCTTTTCATTTTATTTTTTATTTCTTTTCGTGTTTTCTTTATTTTATTTTATTTTATTTTTTCATTTCATTTATTTTCTTTTCATTTTATTTTTTCTTTTTATTTTATTTAATTTTATTTCTTTTTATTTCATTTATTTTCATTTTTTCTTTCTTTTTTTATTTTATTTTTTATTTATTTTATTTATTTTAATTTTTTTTTATTTTTCGTTCTCTTTGTTTTATATTCTTTTTTCTTTTTTTATTTTATTGCTTTTTATTTTATTTCTTTTAATTTTCTTTTTTCTTTTTTCTTTTTATTTTTCTATTTTATTTTATTTTATTTATTTTCATTTTTTCTTTCTTTTTTTCTTTATTTTATTTTATTTTATTTTTATTTTTTCCTTTTTATTTTTTCCTTTTTATTTTTTATTTTCTATTTTATTTTATTTTATTTCTTTTCATTTTTTCTTTTTATTTTTCCTTTTTATTTTATTTTTTTATTTTTCTCTTTCTCTTTATTTTATTTTCTTTTTTACTTTATTTTATTTATTTTATTTATTTTCATTTTTCCTTTTTATTTTTTCCTTTTTATTTTATTTTAATTTTTTTTAATTTTTTTCTCTTTATTTTATTTTCTTTATTATTTTATTTTATTCATTTTCATTTTTTCTTTTTTTAATTTTATTTTTTAAATGTTTTTTATTATTCTTGTCTTTATTTTATTTATTTTATTTTATTTTATTTTATTTTATTTTATTTTATTTATTTTTATTTTTATTTTTTTTCTTTTTATTTTATTTTTCTTTTTATTTTTTCTTTCTCTTTATTTTATTTTCTTTTTTTCTTTTATTTTTTCTTTTTTATTTTTTCTTTTTATTTTTTCTTTATTGTATTTCCTTTTTTATTTTATATTTTTTATTTTATTTCTTTTCATTTTTCTTTTTATTTTTCCTTTTTATTTTATTTTTCTTTTGTCTTTTTCTTTCTCTTTATTTTATTTCCTTTTTTCTTTTTTCTTTTATTTATTTTCATCATTCTATTTATTTTTCCTTTTTATTTTTTATTTTTTTTTTATTTTTTCTTTCTCTTTATTTTATTTCCTTTTTTATTTTATTATTTTATTTTATTTATTTTATTTTATTTATTTCATTTTATTTTATTTATTCTATTTTATTTCATTTCTTTATTTTATTTTATTTATTTTATTTATTTCATTTTATTTTATTTATTCTATTTTATTTAATTTATTTATTTTATTTTATTTATTTTATTTTATTTTATTTATTCTATTTTATTTCATTTCTTTATTTTATTTATTTCATTTATTTCATTTTATTTTATTTATTCTATTTTATTTCATTTCTTTATTTTATTTATTTCATTTATTTCATTTTATTTTATTTATTCTATTTTATTTCATTTCTTTATTTTATTTTATTTATTTTATTTATTTCATTTTATTTTATTTATTCTATTTTATTTCATTTATTTATTTTATTTATTTAATTTTATTTATTTTATTTTATTTTATTTATTCTATTTTATTTCATTTATTTACTTTATTTTATTTATTTTATTCTATTTTATTTATTCTATTTTATTTCATTTATTTAATTTTATTTATTTTATTTTATTTATTCTTTTTTATTTATTTATTTTATTTTATTTATTTGATTTTATTTTATTTATTCTATTTTATTTCATTTATTTATTTTATTTTATTTTATTTATTCTATTTTATTTCATTTATTTATTTTATTTATTTTATTTTATTTATTTTATTTATTTTATTTATTTTATTTTATTTATTTGATTTGATTTGATTTATTTATTTTATTTTATTTATTTCATTTATTGTATTTCATTTCATTTATTTATTTTATTTTATTTATTTTATTTATTTTATTTTCTTTTATTTATTCTATTTTATTTATTTATTTTATTTTATTTATTTAATTTTATTTTATTTACTCAATTTTATTTCATTTATTTATTTTATTTTATTTATTTTATTTAATTTATTTAATTTTATTTATTCTATTTTATTTCATTATTTTATTTTATTTTATTTATTTATTTTATTTCATTTTAGTTATTTTATTTTATTTATTTATTGTATTTTATTTATTTTATTCATTTCATTTTATTTTATTTATTCTATTTTATGTCATTTATTTATTTTATTTATTTATTTCATTCATTTCATTTTATTTTATTTACTCTATTTCATTTATTTATTTTATTCTATTTATTTCATTTAATTTTATTTCATTTCATTTATTTCCATCCCCTCTTCCCCTCTTTCCCACCCCCAAAAATTCCAAGGAATCCCCGCCCTGACCCCGCCCCTTTTCATCCCCATTCCCAGCTAATCATTAACCCGCCGGAACCCGGAACCTTCTCCCAGTTTTCCCCGGCCATTCCCGAATTTCCAGGCCTCCCACCCTCATTCCCAAATTCCGGATGAACCCCCAGGTACCTCCGAAGCCCTCGGAGCTCATCCCGAAATTTCCCCGGAATAAAAAACCCCCGGGAACGCCGCCGGATCCTTAAAAATCCTTTGATTCCGAATTTCGGGATGAATCCCAGGGATGAGAAAATTCCAGAGGGATTTGGGATGGATGGGAGGGGGTTTAGGGAATTTTTAGGGAATTTTTAGGGAATTTTTAGGGAATTTTTAGGGAATTTTTAGGGAATGTTTAGGGAATATGGGGCTGGAATTTGGGAATTCTAAGGTTTGGGAATTCCAGGGTTTGGGGTCTGGGAATTCCAGGGTTTGGGTTCTTGGAATTCCAGGGTTTGGGATCTGGGAATTCCAGGGTTTGGAATCCGGGAATTCCAGGGTTTAAAATCTGGGAATTCCAGGGTTTGGGATCTGGGAATTCCAGGGTTTGGGATCTGGGAATTCCAAGGTTTAAAATCTGGGAATTCCAAGGTTTGGAATCTGGGAATTCCAGGGACTGGGATCTGGGAATTCCACCGTTTGGGATCCTGGAATTCCAAGGTTTGGGATCTGGGAATTCCAGGGTTGAAAATCTGGGAATTTTAAGGTTTAAAATCTGGGAATTCCAGGGTTTGGGATCTGGGAATTCCAGGGTTTGGAATCTGGAATTCCAGGGTTTGGGATCTGGGAATTCCAAGGGTTTGGGATCTTGGAATTCCAGGGTTTGGGATCTGGGAATTCCAAGGTTTGGGATCTGGGAATTCCATGGATTGGAATCCCAGAATTCCAGGGTTTGGGATCTGGGAATGGTTTGGAATCTGGGAATTCCAGGGTTTAAAATCTGGGAATTCCAAGGTTTGGAATCTGGGAATTCCAGGGTTTGGGATCTGGGAATTCCAAAGGTTTGGGATCTGGGAATGGTTTGGAATCCTGGAATTCCAGGGTTTGGAATCCCAGAATTCCAGGGTTTGGGATCTTGGAATTCCAAGGTTTGGGATCAGGGAATTCCAGGGTTTAAAATCTGGGAATTCCAGGGTTTGGGATCTGGGAATTCCAGGGTTTGGAATCCGGGAATTCCAGGGTTTAAAATCTGGGAATTCCAGGGTTTGGGATCTGGGAATTTTATGGTTTGGGATCTGGGAATTAGAAGGTTTGGAATCTGGGAATTCCAGGGTTTGGGATCTGGGAATGGTTTGGAATCCGGGAATTCCAGGGCTTGAGAATCTCTGGAGCAACTCCCCAAAAAACCCCTGGAAAAATCCCGGAAAAATCCCGGAAAAATCCTGGAAAAACAGGATTTCAGGAAGCCAAAAAACCCGGGAATTTCCCCCTGGATCCTTCCCAAAATCCCGATTCCTCCCGAGCTTAAAATTCCTTCGGAATTCCCTTCCCAGCCGCCCGGGACGGAGGAAGAATTCCATAAAAATTCCACGGAGCTGCTGCGGCTGCGGCGGGAAAACCGAAAGCTGCGGCTCCAGGTACAAATTTTGGGAATTTTTTCCCAGTTTTTCCCGAGGAAAGGGTTTGATCCGAGGGTTTTTATTCCCAGCTGGAAGCGTCGCGGGAAGCCGGGATGGGAGCGCTGCGGGAAGTTGCCGGAAAAGTGGCCGGGATTTTCGGGATGGAGGCGGAAAAGCGGGAGAAGGAGAAGGAGGAGCTGCGGGTAAAAATTCCCAGGTTTTATTCCTGAATTTTGGGAATTATTAATGGGAAAATTCCCAGGATTTATCCCTGAATTTTGGGAATTATTAATGGGAAAATTCCCAGGGTTTATTCCTGAATTTTGGGAATTATTCATGGGAAAATTCCCAGGGTTTATTCCTGAATTTTGGGAATTATCCAGGGGAAAATTCCCAGGTTTTATTCCCGAATTTTGGGAAGGATCCAGGGGAAAATTCCCAGGATTTTTCCCAGGCCCACAAGCTCCGGCAGGAGGAGAAATTCCAGGAAATCCGGGAGAATTCCCGGAATCTGGAGGAGAAACTCCGGGAAAAGCGGCTCCGGGTGGACGAGCTGGAAAAGCGGCTGCGGCGGATGGAGGAGGTGGGTCCGGGAATTCCCGGGAATTCCCGGGAATTCCAAGGCTTCCGAGGATTCCAAGGATTCCAGTCCCACGTTGTCGCTCCCGGCAGGAAAAGCGGAGCCTGATCCGGGAGAAAAATTCCATGGAAAAGCAGCTCCGGGAGGAGAAAAGCGGGAAGGAAAGGTGAGGAATTCTGGGAATTTTCCCCAGGAATGCCGAGAATTTTCCAGGAATTTTCCCAGGAACTCCTGGAATTTTTCCAGGATTTTTTCAGGAATTTTTCCAGGAATTTTTCAGGAATTTTCCTGGAATTTTTCCAGGAACTCTTGGAATTTTCCCAGGAATTTTTCCAGAAATCCTGGAATTTTCCCAGGAATTTTTCCCAGAAATCCTGGAATTTTTCCAGGAATGAAAGCTGAGAAATTCCTGGAATTTTCCCCAGAAAATCCTGGAATTTTTCCAGGAATGAAGGCTGAGAAATCCCGGGAATTTTCCCCAGAAATCAAGGAATTTTTTCAGGAATTTTTCAGGATTTTTTCCAGGAATTTTTCCAGGAATTTTTCAGAATTTTTCCTGGAATTTTTCCCAAAAATCATGGAATTTTCCCAGGAATGAAAGCTGAGAAATTCCGGGAATTTTTCCCAAAAATCCTGGAATTTTTCCAGGAATGAAGGCCGAGAAATTCCTGGAATTTCCCCAGAAATTCCTGGAATTTTCCCAGGAATATTGGAATTTTTTTCCCCCCTCTTTCCCCCCAGATTCCCGGAATTCCGGCGGGAAATTTCTGACCGGAAGGAGCAGATCCAACACCTCCAGAGGCTGATCCAGGAGCAGCAACATTCCCTGCGGGAATCCATCCGGGAGGTCGGGAATTCCCACATTCCCCAAAAAAACCCCTTTTCCTGCTTTTTTCCCAGCTGGAAATTCCCGGTTTTCCCGACTTTTTCTCCCGGAATTCCAGGGGGAAGAGCTGAATTCCCGGCTCCGCCTCCAGGAGCGACGGATCGAGGAGCTGGAGGGAAAAGCGGCGGCGCTGGAAGTCCGAGTAAAAAAAGCGGGAATTCCCGGCGGAGAAATCCTTGGAATTCCTGCCCTGGGATGGGGAGGAATTCCCGGATTTCGAAGCTTGGAATTCCCAGATTTCAAACGCAAAATATCCCAAAAAATCCCCCCAAAATTCCCAAAAAACACCCAAAAAATTAAAAAAAAAATTCCCCAAATATCCCCCCAAAATTCCCAAAATATCCCCAAAAAACACCCAAAAAATTCCAAAAAACCCACCCCAAAATTCCCAAAAAACTCCCAAAATATCCCCCAAAAATATCCCCAAAAATTCCCCAAAAAACTCCCAAAATATTCCCAAAATATCCCCCCAAAATATTCCCAAAAAGGCCCCTGAAATTCCCCAAAAACCCACCCCAAAATTAAAAAAAAATCCCCCCAAAATTCCAAAAAAAGTCCCAAAAAATTCCCCCCAAAACACCCAAAAAATCCCAAAAAACCTCCCAAAATATCCCCCAAAAATCTCCAAAATATCCCCCCAAAATTCCCAAAATATCCCAAAAAACACCCAAAAAATTCCAAAAAACCCACCCCAAAAATTCCCAAAAAAATCCCAAAACCCACCCAAAAAATTAAAAAAAAATCCCCAAATATCCCCCAAAAATTCCCACAATATCCCCCCAAAATTCCCAAAATATCCCCAAAAAACACCCAAAAAATTAAAAAAAAAAAATCCCCAAATATCCCCCAAAAATTCCCAAAATATCCCCCAAAAATTCCCAAAATATCCCCCAAAAAATCCCCAAAAAACTCCCAAAATATCCCCCAAAATTCCCAAAATATCCCCCAAAAATATCCCAAAAAATTCCCCAAAAAATCCCCAAAAAACACCCAAAAAATTCCCCAAAAACCCCCAAAATTCCCCAAAAGTTCCCAAAATATCCCCCCAAAATTTCCAGCTCCTTTTTGGGATATTTTGGGAATTTTGGGGAATTTTTTGGGAATTTTTTGGGAATTTTTTGGGAATTTTTGGGAATTTTTGGGAATTTTTTGGGATATTTTGGGAATTTTTGGGGAATTTTCTCCTTCCAGAACCGGGAGCTGAAGGAAAAACTGGAATTCTGGGCCGGCAAAACCGCCCGGAAAAATTCCCGAGGCGTCGGCACCGAGTGAGAACCTCGGGAATTCCGGGAATTCCGGGCCTCCATCCCGGGATTTCCCTTCGGATCCTGGAAAATGGAGCCATTCCCAAGTTTTTTTGGGATCTCAGGGAGCTTTTCCTTCCTTCCAGAGTCGTCCCAGAGTTGGGAATTCCCGGGAATTCTCCTTATTTGCTGCTGTGCCGGTGGAAAAAGCGGGAATGCTGAGGGAAAAGCGGGAATTCCGGGCCGGAATCTTCGGGAATAACGCCAATAAAATTGAGGCTGAAATCCCAGAATTCCCTTGATTCTTTCCCTGGGAATTCCGGGAGGGGGGAATGAAAAAAAAAAAGAGGGATTTGAGGGGGGAAAAATTCGGGAAAATCCCAAAAATTCTGGGAAAAAAAACGGGAATTAAAATCCGAGAGGTTTTTTTTTTTAAGTTCCCTGATTTTGGGTTGTTTGGGAATTCCTGGGAAATCTGGGAAGTAGAGGGAAAAGTAGGGAATGCTGGGGAAAAAGGAGGGGGGGAAGAGGTGGAATTCCCCCAAAAAAAAGCAGGGGAATGGTGGGAAAATGGTGGGAAAATGGTGGGAAAAATGTGGGAAAATGGTGGGAAAATTGAGGGAAAATGGGGGGAAAAAAGGTGGGAAAATGGTGGGAAAATGGTGGGAAAATGGTGGGAAAAAAGGTGGGAAAATGGTGGGAAAAGGGGGGGAAAATGGTGGGAAAATGGTGGGAAAATTGAGGGAAAAATGTGGGAAAATGGTGGGAAAAGGGGGGGAAAATGGTGGGAAAATTGAGGGAAAATGGTGGGAAAATTGAGGGGAAAATGGTGGGAAAAAAGGTGGGAAAATTGAGGGGAAATGGTGGGAAAATGGTGGGAAAATGGTGGGAAAAAAGGTGGGAAAATGGTGGGAAAATGGTGGGAAAATGGTGGGAAAATTGAGGGGAAATTGTGGGAAAATTGAGGGGAAAAAGGTGGAAAAATGGTGGGAAAATGGTGGGAAAAAAGGTGGGAAAATGGTGGGAAAAGGGGGGGAAAATGGTGGGAAAATGGTGGGAAAATTGAGGGAAAAATGTGGGAAAATGGTGGGAAAAGGGGGGGAAAATAGTGGGAAAATGGTTGGGAAAATTGAGGGGAAAATGGTGGGAAAATGGTGGGAAAAAACGTGGGAAAATTGAGGGGAAAATGTGGACAAAAAAGGGGGAAAATGGTGGGAAAAATGAGGGAAAATTGAGGGAAAATGGTGGGAAAATTGAGCGGAAAATGTGGGAAAAAAGGTGGGAAAATGGTGGGAAAATGTGGGGAAAAAAGGTGGGAAAATGGTGGGAAAATGGAGGGAAAATGGAGGGAAAATTGAGGGGAAAATGTGGGAAAAAAGGTGGGAAAATGGTGGGAAAATTGAGGGGAAAATGTGGGAAAATGGTGGGAAAATTGAGGGAAAATTGAGGGGAAATGGTGGGAAAATGGTGGGAAAATGGAGGGAAAATTGAGGGGAAAATGTGGGAAAATGGTGGGAAAATTGAGGGGAAAATGTGGGAAAAAAGGTGGGAAAAAAGAGGGAAAAATGGTGGGAAAATTGAGGAAAAAAGGAGGGAAAATGGTGGGAAAATGGTGGGAAAATGGTGGGAAAATGGAGGGAAAATTGAGGGAAAATGGTGGGAAAATGGTGGGAAAATGGAGGGAAAATTGAGGGGAAAATGTGGGAAAAAAGGTGGGAAAAAAGAGGGAAAAATGGTGGGAAAATTGAGGAAAAAAGGAGGGAAAATGGTGGGAAAATGGTGGGAAAATGGAGGGAAAATGGTGGGAAAATGGTGGGAAAATGGTGGGAAAATGGAGGGAAAATTGAGGGAAAATTGAGGGGAAATGGTGGGAAAATGGTGGGGAAAATGGTGGGAAAAAAGGTGGGAAAATGGTGGGAAAATGGTGGGAAAAAAGGTGGGAAAATTGTGGGAAAATGGTGGGAAAATTGAGGGAAAATTGTGGGAATAAATTGGGATTTTAAACCCTTTTTTTTGGGAATAAACCTTTTTTTGGGGAATAAACTGGGATTTTAAACCCTTTTTTTGGGAATAACCCGGGATTTTAAACCCTTTTTTTGGGAATAAATTGGGATTTTAAACCCTTTTTTTGGGAATAAACCCTTTTTTTGGGGAATAAACTGGGATTTTAAACCCTTTTTTTGGGAATAAATTAGGATTTTAAACCCTTTTTTTGGGAATAAACCCTTTTTTTGGGGAATAAATTGGGATTTTAAACCCTTTTTTTGGGAATAAACCCTTTTTTTAAAATAAATTAGGATTTTAACCCCTTTTTTTTGGGAATAAACCCTTTTTTTTGGGAATAAACCGGGATTTTAAACCCTTTTTTTGGAATTTAAACCCTTTTTTTTGGGAATAAACTGGGATTTTAAAACCCTTTTTTTGGGAATAATTTGGGATTTTAAACCCTTTTTTTTGGGAATAAACCCTTTTTTTTTTTGAATAAACCAGGATTTTAAACCCTTTTTTTGGGAATAAACTGGGATTTAAACCCTTTTTTTTGGGAATAAACCTTTTTTTTGGGAATAAACTGGGATTTTAAACCCTTTTTTTGGGAATAAACTGGGATTTTAAACCCTTTTTTTGGGAATAAACCCTTTTTTTGGGGAATAAATTGGGATTTAAACCCTTTTTTTAGGAATATTGGGATATTCCCGGATTTCGGGTGGGTTCCCGGATTTCCGGACCGGTCTGGGAGTTTGGGGAGTCTGAACCAGGGTGGGATTCGCGCGGGGAAAAAATCTCGGAGGGGTTAAAATCACCGGGAAAGCTGGAAGAAAAACCTCACAGGCCTCAGAGGCCCCACAGGCCCCATAGGCCCCATAGGCCTCACAGGCCCCACAGGCCTCACAGGCCCTATAGGCCTCACAGGCCTTATAGGCCCCACAGGCCCCATAGGCCTCATATGGGCCCCATAGGCCCCATAGGCCTCATAGGCCTCACAGGCCCCACAGGCCTCACAGGCCCTATAGGCCTCACAGGCCTTATAGACCCCACAGGCCCCATAGGCCTCATATGGGCCCCATAGGCCCCATAGGCCTCATATGGCCCTATAGGCCTCATAGGCCTCACAGGCCTCAAAGGCCGCACAGGCCCCATAGGCCTCACAGGCCTCATAGACCCCACAAGTCCCACAGACCCCACAGGCCCCATAGGCCCCATAGACTCTACAGGTCCCATAGACCCCACAGGTCCCATAACTCTCATGTGCCCCACAGGCCCCATAGGCCTCACAGGCCCCATATGGCCCCATAGGCCTCATATGGGCCCCATAGGTCCCATAGGCCTCACAGGCCCCATAGGCCTCATGTGCCCCACAGGCCCCATAGGCCTCATATGGTCCCATAGGCCTCACAGGCCTTATAGGCCCCACAAGCCCCATATGGCCCCATAGGCCTCACAGGCCTCATGTGCCCCACAGGTCCCATAAGCCTCATATGGCCCCATAGGCCTCACAGACCCCACAGGCCCCATAGACCCTACAGGCCCCATAGGCCTCATATGGGCCCCACAAGCCCCATATGGCCCCATAGGCCTCACAGGCCTCATGTGCCCCACGGGTCCCATAAGCCTCATATGGCCCCATAGGCCTCACAGACCCCACAGGCCCCATAGACCCTACAGGCCCCATAGGCCTCATATGGGCCCCACAAGCCCCATATGGCCCCATAGGCCTCACAGGCCTCATGTGCCCCACGGGTCCCATAAGCCTCATATGGCCCCATAGGCCTCACAGACCCCACAGGCCCCATAGACCCCACAGGCCCCATAGGCCTCATATGGGCCCCATAGGCCCCATAGGCCTCATATGGTCCCATAACCCTCATGTGCCCCACAGGCCCCATAGGCCTCACAGGTCTTATAGGCCCCATAGGCCTCACAGGCCTCATGTGCCTCACAGGCCCCCATAAATCCTATAGGTCTCACAGGCCTCACAGGCCCCACAGGCCCCATAGGCCTCAAAGGCTTCATGTGCCCCACAGGCCCCATAGGCCCCACAGGCCTCATGTGCCCCACAGGCCCCATAGGCCTCACAGGCCCCATATGGCCCCACAGGCCTCACAGGCCTCATGTGCCCTACAGGCCTCATAGTCCTCATATGGGCCCCATAGGCCCCATAGGCCTCATATGGCCCCATAGGCCTCACAGGCCTCATGGGCCCCACAGGCCCCATAAACCCCACAGGCCCCATAGGCCTCACAGGCCCCACAGGCCTCACAGGCCCCATAGGCCTCATAGGCCTTACAGGCCCCATAGGCTTCACAGGCCCTATAGGTCTCACAGGCCTTATATACCCCATAAGCCTCATGTGCCCCACAGACCCCATAGGCCACATTTGCCCCATAGCCCTCATAGGCCTCACATGCCCCATAAACCCCAGAGGCCACATTTGCCCCATAGGCCTCATGTGCCCCACAGGCCTCATCTGCCCCACAGGCCCCATATGCCTCACAAGCCCCCATAGACCCCACAAAGGCCTCAGAGGCCCCACAGGCCTTGAAGGCCCCAAAAACCCCATAGGCCTCCCAGACCCCACAAAGGCCTCAGAGGCCCCACAGGCCCTACAGGCCTCAAAGACCCCAGAAACCCCACAAAGGCCTCAGAGGCCCCACAGGCCCTACAGGCCTCAAAGGCCCCAGAAACCCCACAAAGGCCTCAGAGGCCCCACAGGCCCTACAGGCCTCACAGGCCCCACAAACCCCAAAAAGGCCTCACAGGCCCCACAGGCCCTACAGGCCTCAAAGGCCTCACAGGCCCCACAAACCCCAAAAAGGCCTCGAAGGCCTCGAAGGCCCCACAGGCCTCATAAACTCCCTCAACCCCCCCGGTGCGATTCCAGCCATTTAATATTAAACTCTTGTAATTCCATAAATAACCCAGGATACAAAAATAACCCTTTTTCTCCCTCCCCCCCCCAACCCCCCCAGCCCCCAAATTCCTTCGTTTTCCCGCCGGAATTTCCTCACGGGGCGGGTTTGGGGAATTTCTGGAATTCTTCCTGCTTTTTGAAGAAGAGCTGGGCCAGGATGTGATCGGCCGTTCCGTGGAAATATTGGGACATCCGGAGCGTTTCCAGCTGGGGAGGGAGAAAATGGCGGAATGAGGGGAGGAAGGGCGGGAAAATGGCGGGAAAAAAAGGCGGGAAAATGGCGGGGAAATGGTGGGAAAAGGGGGGGGAAATTGTGGGAAAATGGGGGGAAAATGGAGGGGAAAATGTGGGAAAAGGGGGGGGAAAATGGTGGGAAAATGGTGGGAAAATGGTGGGAAAATGGTGGGAAAAGGGGGGGAAATTGTGGGAAAAGGGGGGGGAAATGGTGGGAAAAAAGGTGGGAAAATGGTGGGAAAATAGTGGGAAAAAAGTGGGAAAAGGGTGGGGAAATGGTGGGAAAATTGAGGGAAAATGGTGGGAAAATGGTGGGAAAATGGTGGGAAAAAAAGTGGGAAAGGGGGGGGAAATGGTGGGAAAATGGTGAGAAAATGGTGGGAAAATTGTGGGAAGGGGGGGGAAATGGTGGGAAAATGGAGGGAAAAAAGGTGGGAAAATGATGGGAAAAGGGGGGGAAATGGCGAGAAAATGGGGGGAAAATGGTGGGAAAAAAGGTGGGAAAAGGGTGGGAAAATGGTGGGAAAAAATGGGAAAAAAAGGTGGAAAAAGGGTGGGAAAATGGGGGGGAAAAAGGCAGGAAAAAGATAGGAAAAAAGGCAGGAAAATGGTGGGAAAATGGTGGGAAAAAAAGGTGGGAAAATGGAGGAGAAAATGTGGGAAAAAAGGTGGGAAAATGGTGGGAAAATGGTGGAAGAAAGGTGGGAAAAGGGTGGGAAAAGGGTGGGAAAATTGTGGGGAAAAGGTGGGGAAAAAATGGGAAAAAAAGGTGGGAAAATGGTGGGGAAAAAAAGTGGGAAAATTGAGGGAAATGGTGGGAAAAAAGGTGGGAAAATGGGGAGAAAAAAAGTGGGAAAATGGTGGGGAAAAAAGGCAGGAAAATGGTGGGAAAAAGAAGGAAAACTGGTAGGAAAATGGTGGGAAAAAAAGATGGGAAAAAAGGCAGGAAAATGGTGAGAAAATGGTGGGAAAATTGAGGGAAAATGGTGGGAAAATTGAGAGGAAAATGTGGGAAAAAAGGTGGGAAAAAAGGTGGGAAAATGGAGGGAAAAGGGTGGGAAAATGGTGGAAAAAAAGGTGGAAAAAATGTGGGAAAATTGTGGGAAAAAAGTGGGAAAAAAAGGTGGGAAAATGGTGGGGAAAAAAAGTGGGAAAATGGTGGGAAAACGGTGGGAAAATTGAGGGGAAAATGTGGGAAAAAAGATGGGAAAAAAGGTGGGAAAAAAGGTGGGAAAAAAGGTGGGAAAATGGTGGGAAAATGGTGGGGAAAAAAGGCAGGAAAATGGTGGGAAAAAATGGGAAAAAAATGGGAAAGGGGGGGGAAATGGTGGGAAAACGGTGGGAAAAAAGGTGGAAAAATGGAGGGGAAAATGTGGGAAAAGGGTGGGAAAATGGAGGGAAAAAAAGTGGGAAAATGGTGGGAAAAATGGGAAAAAAGGTGAGAAAATGGAGGAAAAATGGTAGGAAAATGATGGGAAAAAAAAGTGGGAAAATGGAGGAAAAATGGTGGGAAAAAAAAAGGGAAAATGGAGGAAAAATGGTGAGAAAATTGAGGGAAAATGGTGGGAAAAAAAGTGGGAAAATGGTGGCAAAAAAGGTGGGAAAATTGTGGGAAAATTGTGGGAAAATGGTGGGAAAAAAGATGGGAAAATGGTGGGAAAATGGTGGGAAAAGGGTGGAAAAATGGTGGAAAAATGGTGGGAAAAAAAGGGGGGGAAAGGGTGGGAAAATTGAGGGAAAATGGTGGGAAAAATGAGGGGAAAATGTGGGAAAAAAGGTGGAAAAAAAAGTGGGAAAATGGAGGAAAAATGGTGGGGAAATGGTGGGAAAAAAAGTGGGAAAAGAGTGGGAAAAAAGGAGGGAAAATGGAGGAAAAATGGTGGGAAAATGGTGGGAAAATTGAGGGAAAATGGTGGGAAAATTGAGGGGAAAAAAGATGGGAAAAAAGGTAGGAAAATGGTGAGAAAATGGTGGGAAAATTGAGGGAAAATGGTGGGAAAATTGAGAGGAAAATGTGGGAAAAAAGGTGGGAAAAAATGGGAAAAAAGGTGAGAAAATGGAGGAAAAATGGTGGGGAAAAAAGTGGGAAAATGGGGAGAAAAAGATGGGAATAAATATGGGAAAATTGAGGGAAAATGGTGGGAAAATGGTGGGAAAAAAGGCAGGAAAATGGTGGGAAAATGGTAAGAAAAAAAGAAGAGAAAATGGTGGGAAAAGGGTGGGAAAATGGTGGGAAAAAAAGTAGGAAAATTGAGGAAAATGGTGGGAAAAAAAGGCAGAAAAATGGTGGGAAAATGGTTGGGAAAAAAAAGTGGGAAAATGGAGGGAAAATGGTGGGAAAATTGAGGGGAAAATGTGGGAAAAAAGGTGGGAAAAAAAATGGGAAAATGGTGGGAAAATGGTGGGGAAAAAAGGCAGGAAAATGGTGGGAAAAAAAGTGGGAAAAAAGGAGGGAAAATGGAGGAAAAATGGTGGGAAAATAATGGGAAAAAGAAGGAAAAATGGTGAGAAAATTGAGGGAAAATGGTGGAAAAATGGTGGGAAAATGGTGGGGAAAAAAAGGTGGGAAAATGGTGGGAAAATGGTAGGAAAATGGTGGGAAAATTGAGGGAAAATGGTGGGAAAATAATGGGAAAATGGCGGGAAAATCCTGAGCGTTTCCCGCTGGGAAGGGGAAAAACGTGGAATTCTGGAATTGCAGAGTTAGGAAAATTGGGAATAATCCCTGGGAATTCCTCACCTGGTCCCCGGTGCTGTAGGCCAGGAGCAGGACGAGCTCCTCCTGGCAGGTGCTGCGGAGGAAATGTTGGGTTCCCGTCGGGAAGAAGAGGAGGTCGCCGATGCCGATGGGAAAGACGGAGGCGCTTCCCGCCAGGATCACGCCGGCCTGAGGGGGGGGAGATTCCCAAAGTTTGGGATTGGATATTCCCAAAATTTGGGATTGGATATTCCCAGGATTTAGGAAGGATCTGGGATTGGATATTCCCAAGATTTAGGAAGGATCTGGGATTGGATATTCCCAAGGTTTGGGATTGGATATTCCCAGGATTTAGGAAGGATCTGGGATTGGATATTCCCAAAATTTGGGATTAAATATTCCCATGGAATAGGAAGGATCTGGGATTGGATATTCCCAAGATTTGGGATTGGATATTCCCATGGAATAGGAGGGAGCTGGGATTGGATATTCCCAAAATTTGGGATTAAATATTCCCATGGAATAGGAGGGATCTGGGATTGGATATTCCCAAGGTTTGGAATTGGATATTCCCAAAATTTAGGAAGGATCTGGGATTGGATATTCCCAGGATTTGGGATTGGATATTCCCAGGATTTAGGAAGGATCTGGGATTGGATATTCCCAGGATTTGGGATTGGATATTCCCAGGATTTAGGAAGGAGCTGGGATTGGATATTCCCAAGGTTTGGGATATTTTGCTCATTCCCAGGAATATTTTGCCCATTCCCAGGAATATCTTGCCCATTCCCAGGGAATATTTGGCTCATTCCCAAGGATTTCTCCCACGGAATTCCCGACTCACCTCCCCGCATCCGCTGAGCACGTAGCCCATCTCGTGGGCATTGAAGTGGAAGTGGGGCTGCCCGAGGCCATTCCCAAAAATCCGCAGGATCGCCAGGGTCAGGGTGTCGGCGTGCTGGAAAACACAGCCCAAAAAATCCCTAAAAAATCCTTTAAACATCCCAAAAAAATCCCTGAAAAATCCCTAAAAAATCCGTGAAAAATCCTTAAAAATCCCTTAAAAATTCCTTAAAAATTCCTAAAAAAATCCCTTAAAAATCCTTTTAAAATGCCTTAAAAAACCCTTAAAAATCCTTAAAAATCCCTAAAAAACCCTTTAAAAATCCCCAAAAAATCCCTTAAAAATCCCTAAAAAATCCTTAAAAATCTCTAAAAAATCCCTTTAATAATCCCTTTAAAAATCCCTTAAAAATCCTTAAAAATCCCTGAAAAATGCCTTAAAAATCCCTAAAAAATCCTTTAAAAATCCCTGAAAAAACCCTTTAAAAATCCCTTAAAAATCCTTAAAAATCCCTAAAAAATCCCTTAAAAATCCCTTAAAAATTCTTAAAAAACCTTAAAAATCTCTAAAAAATCCCTTTAATAATCCCTTTAAAAATCCCTTAAAAATCCCTTTAACAATCCCTTAAAAATCCCTAAAAAATCCCTTAAAAATCCTTAAAAATCCCTAAAAAATCCTTAAAAATCCCTAAAAAATCCCTTAAAAATTCCTTTAAAAATCCCTGAAAAATGCCTAAAAAATCCCTTAAAAATCCCTAAAAAATCCTTAAAAATCCCTAAAAAATCCTTAAAAATCCCTAAAAAATCCTTAAAAATCCCTAAAAAATCCCTTAAAAATCCCTAAAAAATCCTTAAAAATCCCTAAAAAATCCCATAAAAATTTCAGGATCATTTCCCTCTAAATCCCGGGATTTTTTGCCCCTCTGGAATTCCCGGGATTCCTTACCTGGTGCAGGGACTCGCTGAAGATCTTCTGGTTATCCGTCAATCCGGCGCCGTCGCGGCGGTACCGCGCCCACCGGAACGTTCCGCCCGGGAACGGGAATTCCTGGGAGCCTGGGGAAGAGTTGGGATGAGTTTGGGAATCCTGGGAATTCTTTTGGGAATTCTGGTGGGTTGCCCTGGGGGATTTATCCGAGATCTGGAGGGAAATTTGGGAATATCCAATCCCAGAGAGTTCCTAAATTTTGGGAATATCCAATCCCAAATCCCTGGGAATATCCAATCCCAGATCCTTCCTAAATCCTGGGAATATCTAATCCCAAATCTCTGGGAATATCCAATCCCAGATCCTTCCTATTCCATGGGAATATTTAATCCCAAATCTCTGGGAATATCCAATCCCAGATCCTTCCTAAACTTTGGGAATATCCAATCCCAGATCCTTCCTATTCCATGGGAATATTTAATCCCAAATCTTGGGAATATCCAATCCCAGATTATTCCTAAATTTTAGGAATATCCAATCCCAGATCCATCCTAAAATCTGGGAATATCTAATCCCAAAACCTTGGGAATATTCAATCCCAGATCTTTCCTAAATCTTGGGAATATTCAATCCCAAATCTCTGGGAATATCCAATCCATGATCCTTCCTAAATTTTGGGAATATCCAATCCCAGATGGTTCCTAAATCCTGGGAATATTCAATCCCTAAACCCTGGGAATATCTAATCCCAGATGGTTCCTAAACTTTGGGAATATCCAATCCCAGATCCCTCTTAAATCCTGGGAATATCCAATCCCAGATGGTTCCTAAACTTTGGGAATATCCAATCCCAGATTGCTCCTAAATCCTGGGAATATTCCCATCCCAAATTCCCACCTTGGAGGTCGTAGAAGTAGCGCCAGACCAGGGGATCCGGGGATTGGGAATAGCTGGAATTCTGCACCAGCTCGTCCAGGTTTTCCGGCAGGTTGACGGCCTGGTCCTCTCCCGGCCTCCGGAATGTGCGGATGAACTTCACGCCGCCCTCGGGCTGGATGGGGGGGGGAAAAAATTGGGATTTTTAAGAATTTTTAAGGGATTTTTTTAAGGATTTTTGAGGATTTTTAAGGGATTTTTTAGGGATTTTTTAAGGATTTTTGAGGGATTTTTTAGGGGATTTTTAAGGGATTTTTTAGGGATTTTTTAGGGATTTTTTAGGGATTTTTTAGGGATTTTTTAAGGGATTTTTTGGGGATTTTTTAGGGATTTTTAAGGATTTTTAAGGGACTTTTAAGGGATTTTTTAGGGATTTTTAAGGGATTTTTAAAGGGTTTTTAAAGGATTTTTAAGGGATTTTTTAAGGGATTTTTAAAGAAATTTTTAATGATTTTTTAAGTAATTTTTAAGAAATTTTTAAATGACTTTTTGAGGAATTTTTAATGAATTTTTCATGAATTTTTAAACGATTTTTAAAGGAATTTTTAAGGAATTTTTCAGGAATTTTTAAACGATTTTTGAGGAATTTTTAAAGGAATTTTTCATGAATTTTTAATGAATATTTAAATGAATTTTTAAGGAATATTTAAATGAACTTTTAAGAATTTTTGAGCATTTTTAAATAATTTTTAATGAATTTTTCATGAATTTTTCATGAATTTTTCAGGAATTTTTAAACAATTTTTAAAGGAATTTTAAAGGAATTTTTCAGGAATTTTTAAACGATTTTTAATGAATTTTTCATGAATTTTCAATGAACTTTTCATGAATTTTTAATGAATTTTTTCATTAATTTTTCATGAATTTTTCAAGAATTTTTCATGAATTTCTTAAATGAATTTTTCATGAATTTTTCATGAATTTTTCATGAATTTTTCATGAATTTTTAAAGGAATTTTTCATGAATTTTTCATGAATTTTCCCGAATTTTTCAGGAATTTTTCAGGAATTTTTAATGAATTTTTTAATGAATTTTTCATGAATTTTTCAATGAATTTTTTAATGAATTTTTAATGAATTTTTAATGAAATTTCAAGAATTTTTTAATGAATTTTTCAGGAATTTTTAAATGAATTTTTAAATGAATTTTTAATGAATTTTTCACGCTTTTTTCACAAATTTTTCACGAATTTTCCACGAATTTTTCACGAATTTTTCACGAATTTTCCACGAATTTTCCACGAATTTTTCACGAATTTTCCACGAATTTTTCACGAATTTTCCACGAATTTTCCACGAATTTTCCACGAATTTTTCACGAATTTTTCACGAATTTTTAATGAATTTTTAATAAATTTTTCATGAATTTTTAAGGAATTTTTTAATGAATTTTTAACGAATTTATCACGAATTTTTCACGGATTTTCCACGAATTTTCCACGAATTTTCCACGAATTTTTCACGAATTTTCCACGAATTTTTCACGAATTTTCCACGAATTTTTCACGAATTTTCCATGAATTTTCCATGAATTTTCCACGAATTTTCCACGAATTTTCCACGAATTTTCCACGAATTTTTCACGAATTTTTTTCATGAATTTTCCACGAATTTTCCACGAATTTTCCACGAATTTTTCACGAATTTTCCACGAATTTTCCACGAATTTGTCACGAATTTTTCACGAATTTTTCACGAATTTTCCACGAATTTTCCACGAATTTTCCACGAATTTTTCACGAATTTTCCACGAATTTTTCACGAATTTTTCCGGAATTTTTCATGAATATTTTAATGAATTTTAAACGAATTTTCAGGAATTTTTCAAGGAAATTTCAGGAATTTTTTCCCCAAATTCCTCACCTGCAGCGCCCTGGCCAGCACGTCCTCCGGCGTGTCGAAGAAGGCATCGTCCACATCCAGGGTCAGCAATTCCTGGTGGGTGCTGAAGAAGAGCAGGAAGAGGCAATCCCGGGCTCCGGAATTCTTGATCCAGTGGACGGTGTTTTTTGGGAAGAAGACGACCTGGCCGGCGCTGACGGTGAAGGTGGTGGCGGTGGAGTTGTCGGGGCCGATGACGCCGATCCAGGCGGAGCCCTGAGGGGAAATAAATTAAATTAAATGTAATTTAATTTAATTTAAATTAAAAATTAAATTAAAATTTAAAATTAAATGAAATAATAAATGAAAATTAAAAATTAAATTGAAAATTAAATTCAAATTCAAATTCAATAAAAATGAAAAATAAAAATGAAATCAAATTAAATTTAAGTGAAATTAAAATTAAAATTAAAAATTCAATTAAAGTTGAATTGAAATGAAAAATTAAAGAAAATTAAAAATTCAATTGAAATAAAAAAATAAATTGAAATGAAAATTAAATTAAAATGAAAATTGAAATTAAAAAATAAACTTAAACTAAAAATTAAATAGTAAAGTAAATTAAAAAATTAATATAAAAATTAGATTAAATTAAATTAAAAATTAAATAAAAAATAAAAATTAAATTAAAATTAAAATTAAAAAACTAATTAAAATTAAATTAAATTAAACATTAAATTAAAATTAAATTAAAAATTAAATTAAAATTCAATTAAATTGAAAAAAAAATTAAATCAAATTAAATTTAAAAATTAAAATTAAACTAGAATTAAAGATTAAATCAAAATTAAAAAATGAATTAGAGTTAAAAATTAAAATTAAAAATTAAATTAGAAATAAAAATTAAATTAAAATTGAAAATTAAAATTAAATTAGAATTAAAAATTAAATTAAATTAAAAATTAAATGTTAAATTAAATAAGAAATAAAAATTAAATGAAAAATTAAATTAAAATTAAAAATGAAATAAAAAATTAAATTAAAATAAAAAATTAAATTAAATTACAAAAATAAATGGAAATTAAAAATTAAATTAAATTAAAAATTTAATAAAAATTAAAATTAAATTAAAAATAAAACTAAATTAAATTGAAAAATAAAAATTAAATCAAATTAAAAATTAAAATTAAAATTAAATTAAATTAAAAATAAAATTAAATTAAATTGAAAAATAAAAATTAAATCAAATTAAATATAAAATTAAAATTCAAATTAAATTAGAATTAAAAATTAAATTGGAATTAAAGTTGAATTCAAATTAAAAATTGAATTGAAATTAAAAATTAAATTAGAGTTAAAAGTTAAATTAAAATTAGAAATTGAATTAGAAATAAAAATTAAATTAAAATTGAAAATTGAAATTAAATATTAAATTAAAATTAAATAATAATTAAAAATTAAATTAAATTAAAAATTAAATGTTAAGTTAAATAAAAATAAAAATTAAATGAAAAATTAAATTAAAATTGAAAATTAAATGAAAAATTAAATTAAAATAAAAAATTAAATTAAATTAAAAAACTAAATGGAAATTAAAAATTAAATTAAATTAAAAATTTAATAAAAATTAAAATTAAAATTAAAATAAAGATAAAATTTAAACAAAATGACAATAAAATGAAGAAAAAATAAAAATAAAATAAAGATAAAATAAAAATAAAATAGAGATAGAATCAAAATAAAAATAATTAAAAAAATACAAATATAAAAAAATTAATATAAAATACAAATAAAAGAAAAATAAAATTAAAATAAAAGTAAAGTAAAACCAAGTAAAAGCAAAAATAAAATAAAAATAAAATTACAAAATCAAATAATATAAAAATTAAAAAATAAAAATAAATAAAATAAAAATAAAATAAAGATAAAATAAAGATAGAATCAAAATAAAAATAATAAAAAAAAAGTATAAAAAATAAATATAAAATACAGATAAAATGAAAATAAAATAAAAATAAAATTAAAACAAAACAAAGTAAAAACAAAAATAAAATAAAAATAAAATTAAAAAATCAAATAAAAAAAAAATAAATAAAAATGAAAAATAAATAATAAAAATAAATAAAATAAAAATAAAATTAAAAAATAAAATAAAATAAAATTAAAAACTAAAATAAAAATAAAAATAAATAAATAAAAATAAATAAAATAAAAATAAAATAAAAATAAAATAAAGATAAAGATAGAATCAAAATAAAAATAATAAAAAAAATACAAACATTAAAAAAATTAATATAAAATACAAATAAAATAAAAATAAAATTAAAATAAAATTAAAATAAAACAAAGTAAAAGCAAAAATAAAATAAAAATAAAATTAAAAAATCAAATAAAAATAAAAATAAATAAAAATTAAAAATAAATAAATAAAAATAAATAAAATAAAATTAAAAATAAAATAAAAATAAAATTAAAAAACAAAATAAAAATAAAAATAAAAAATAAAATAAAAATAAAAATAAAAATAAAAAATGAAAACAAATAAAATAAAAATAAAATTAAAATAAAAATAAAATTAAAAAATAAATTAAAATAAAATTAAAAAACAAAATAAAAATAAAAATAAATCAATAAAAATAAATAAAATAAAATTAAAAATAAAATAAAAATAAAATTAAAAAAAATAAATAAAAATAAAAAATAAAAATAAATAAAATAAAAATAAAATTAAAAAATAAAATAAAAATAAAAATAAAAAAATAAAAATAAAAATAAAAAAATAAAAATAAATCAAATAAAAATAAAATAAACCAAATAAAAACAAAGATTAAAACCCAAAAAAAAGATTAAAATTCAAATTCAAACTCGGCGAAAAATCATTAAAAAATCAAAATTAAAATTCCAATAAAAATCCGAATTTTGACCGCCAACAAAGCCCTAAAAATTGGGAATTCCATGAAACTTTGGGCATACCTGGAGCAGGAAGCCGTGCTCGTTGGCGTTGAAGTGCCAGTGGGGGGCCCTGAGCCCGCCCCCGCGGATCCGCAGCGTGCCGAAGGTCAGCTGGGAGCGCCGGGAGTTCAGGCTGCTCCCGAATTCCCGCTCTGCCGGGCTCCCGTAGTCCAGAGGGTCCCGCCGGAAGCGGGCCCATTGGATCTCCCCGCCCGGGAAAGTGTACACCTGGGGGGGAAATATTAGTTAGGAAGGGTTTATTAGGGGTTAATAGGGATTTATTGGAGAATTATTAGTTATTATTAACGATTTATTTAGGAATTATTAGGGATTAATAAAGATTTATTTGAGAATTATTAGTTAGTAATGATTTATTTAGGGATTATTAGCTATTAATAAGGATTTATTTAAGAATTATTAGGGATTAATAAGGATTTATTAAGAATTATTAGGGATTAATAAAGATTTATTAAGAATTATTAATTATTATTAACGATTTATTTAAGAATTATTAGGGATTAATAAGGATTTATTTAGGGATTATTAGTTAATAATGATTTATTTGAGAATTATTAGGGATTAATAGTGATTTACGTAAGTATTATTAGTTATTAATAAGGATTATTAGTGATTAATATGATTTATTTAAGAATTATTAGGGGTTAATAAGGATTTATTTTAGAATTATTAGTTATCAATAAAGATTTATTTAAAAATTATTAGCAATTAATAAGGATTTATTTAAGAATTATTAGTGATTAATAGTGATTTATTTAGAGATTATTAGTTGTTTAAAAATAATTAGTTATTAATAAGGATATTAGGATATTAAGAATTATTAGGGGTTAATAAGGATTTATTTGAGAATTATTAGTTAATAATGATTTATTTAGGGATTATTAGTGATTAATAGTGATTTATTTAAGGGTTATCAGTTATTTAAAAATTATTAGTTATTAATAATGATTTATTTGAGAATTATTAGTGATTAATAAGGATTTATTTTAAAATTATTAGTGATTAATAAGGATTTATTTAGGAAATATTAGGGATTAATAAGGATTTATTTTAAAATTATTAGTGATTAATAAGGATTTATTTTAAAATTATTAGTGATTAATAAGGATTTATTTAGGAATTATTAGGGATTAATAAGGATTTATTTTAAAATTATTAGTGATTAATAAGGATTTATTTGAGAATTATTAGTGATTAATAAGGATTTATTTAGGAATTATTAGGGATTAATAAGGATTTATTTGAGAATTATTAGTGATTAATAAGGATTTATTTAGGAATTATTAGGGATTAATAAGGATTTATTTTGGAATTATTAGGGATTAATAAGGATTTATTTTGGAATTATTAGGGATTAATAAGGATTTATTTAAGAATTATTAGTGATTAATAGTGATTTATTTAAGGATTATTAGCTATTAATAGTGATTTATTCAAGGATTATTAGTTATTACTAAGGATTATTAGTGATTAATAAGAACTTACTTAAAAACTATTAATTATTAATAAGGACTTATTTAACAATTATTAGATATTAATAAGGATTTATTTAGGAATTATTAGGGATTAATAAGGATTTATTTGAGAATTATTAGGGATTAATAAGGATTTATTTAAGAATTATTAGGGATTAATAAGGATTTATTTGAGAATTATTAGGGATTAATAAGGATTTATTTGAGAATTATTAGGGATTAATAAGGATTTATTTGAGAATTATTAGGGATTAATAAGGATTTATTAAAAATTATTAGCTATTAATAAGGATTTATTTTTAAATTATTAGTGATTAATAAGGATTTATTTAGGAATTATTAGGGATTAAGAAGGATTTATTTGGGAATTATTAGGGGTTAATAAGGATTTATTTGGGAATTATTAGGGATTAATAAGGATTTATTTGAGAATTATTAGGGAATAATAAGGATTTATTAAGAATTATTAGCTATTAATAAGGATTTATTTAGAGATTATTAGTGATTAATAAGGATTTATTTAGGAATTATTAGGGATTAATAAGGATTTATTTGAGAATTATTAGGGATTAATAAAGATTTATTTGAGAATTATTAGTTAATAATGATTTATTTAAGGATTATTAGGGATTAATAAGGATTTATTTAAGAATTATTAGTGATTAATAAAGATTTATTTAAGAATTATTAGGGATTAATAAGGATTTATTTGGGAATTATTAGTTAATAATGATTTATTTAAGGATTATTAGGGATTAATAAGGATTTATTTTGAATTATTAGGGGTTAATAAGGATTTATTTAGGAATTATTAATTAATTAATAATTATTTAGAATCCGGAATATCTTTGGGAATTTCGGCCTGGAATTTTTATTAATTATTAACCAAAAATAAATAATAAATAATAAATAAAAAATTCTAAAATAAATTAAAATAAAAAATCTTTATTTTATATTAATTCTTAATTATTATTAAAATTATTAATTAATTAAAATATGGAAAATATTTGGGAATTTTGCCCTGGAATTTTTATTAATTATTAACCAAAAATAAATAATAAACAATAAATAATAAATTCTAAAATAAAATAGAATAAAAAATCTTTAATTTTCTATTAATCATTAATTATTAATTAATTATGAATTAATTAGAATCTGGAATATCTTCGGGATTTTTTAAAATATTAATAAATAATAAATCATAAATAATAAAAAATAAATATTAAATAATAAATAACAAATAATAAATTCTAAAATACAATAAAAAAATCTTTAATTTTCTATTAATTCTTAATTCTTAACAATTAATAATTAATTAAAATTTGGACATTGTTTGGGAATTTTGCCCTGGAATTTTTTTTAAATATTAATAAATAATAAATAATAAATAATAAATAATAAATTCTTAAAAAAATAAATTAAAATAAAAAATCTTTATTTTATATTAATTCTTAATTATTAATTAATTATTAATTAATGAAAATCTGGAATATCTTTGGGAATTTTGCCCTGGAATTTTTATTAATTATCACTAAATAATAAATAAGAAATAATATGTAATAAACAATAAATAATAAATTCTAAAATAAAATAAAAATGATCTTTAATTTTATATAATTATTAATTAGAAATTAATTATTAATTAATGAAAATCCAGGAAAGCTTTGGGAATTTTGCAGTGGAATTTTTATTAATTATTAACAATAAATAAATAATAATAATAAATAATAAATAATAAATAAAAAATAATAAATAATAAATTCTAAAATAAATTAAAATAAAAAATCTTTATTTTATATTAATTCTTAATTCTTAATGAATTATTAATTAATTAAAATATGGAAAATATTTGGGAATTTTGGCCTGGAATTTTTATTAATTATTAACAAAAAATAAAGAATAATAATAAATAATAAATAAAAAACAATAAATAATAAAATAAAATAAAAACAATCTTTATTTTTATATATAATTATTAATTCTAAATTAATTATTAATTAATTAGAATCTGGAATATCTTTGGGAATTTTTTTAAAATATTAATAAGTAATAAATAATAAAAATTAAATATTAAATAATAAATAACAAATAATAAAAAATAAAATAAAAAAATCTTTATTTTTATATTGATTATTAATTATTAATTAATTATTAATTAATTAGAATCTGGAATATCTTTGGGAATTTTGGGCTGGAATTTTTTTAAAATATCAATAAATAATAAATAATAAAAAATAAACAATAAATAATAAATAATAAAATAAAATAATCTTAATTTTTATATTAATCATTAATTAACAAGTAATAAATAATAAATAATAAATAAGTAATAAATATAAAATTAAATAGAATTAAAATCTTCATTTTTATATTAATTATTACTTCTTAATAAATTATTAATTAATGAAAATCTGGAATATCTTTGGGAATTTGGGGCTGGAATTTTTTTAAAATATCCATAAATAATAATTAATAAATAATAAATAATAAATTCTAAAATAAAATAAAATAAAAAATCTTTAATTTTATATTACTTATTAATTATCAATAATTATTAATTAATTAGAATCTGGAAATTTTGGAAATCTTTGGGAATTTTGACCTGGAATTTTTATTAATAAATAATAAATAATAAATGATAATTAATAAATAACAAATAATAAATAATAAATAATAAAATAAAATAAAAAAATCTTTCATTTTCTATTAATCATTAATCATTAATTAATTATGAATTAATTCGAATCTGGAATATCTTTGGGAGTTTTTTTTAAATATTCATAAATATTAAATCGTAAATAATAAAAAAGAAATATTAAATAATAAATAACAAATGATAAATTCTAAAATACAATAAAAAAATCTTTAATTTTCTATGAATTCTTAATTCTTAACAATTAATAATTAATTAAAATTTGGAAATTCTTTGGGAATTTTGCCCTGGATATTTTTTTTAAATATTAATAAATCAGAAATAATAAATAATAAATAATAAATAATAAATAATAAACTCTAAAATAAAATCAAAAATCTTTATTTTTATATAATTATTAATTATTAATAAATTATTAATTAATTAAAATCTGGGAAATCTTTGGGAATTTTGGCCTGGAATTTTTATTAATTATTAACAAAAAATAAATAATAATAATAAATAATAAATAAAAAAAATAAATAATAAAATATAATAAAAAAATCTTTATTTTAATATTTATTATTAATTATTAATAATTATTAATTAATGAAAATCTGGCAATTACTTGGGAATTCTTACCTTGGATTTGGGCAGGTGATACAGGAACTGGAATTTGGGCTCCACCCCCTTCCCGGGGTTTTCCGGCGGCGCCGGAACGTCGGAATTCCGGAGGATTTCCGTGCGCTCCACGAAAATCAGGGAGAGGGCCAAGATCGTGATGGTCGTGGTGAGGGAACAGGCAAGGAGGCTCAGCAGGAAGATCTTCAGGAGATTCCCGTTTTTTTTGGGAGGAATTCCCTGGAAAAATTAAAAAAATTTAAAATTTTAAAATTTGAAAATTTTCAAATTTTGAAATTTTGAAATTTCGAAATTTGGAATTTTGAAATTTCGAAATTCTGTGATTTGAGATATTGACATTTTAAAAGTTTTTATGAACTCAAAATCCAAACTTTAAAATTTTGATATTTTAAAATTTCGAAATTTGGAAATTTTGAAATTTGAAATTTCAAATTTTGAAATTTCGAAATTTCGAAATCTTGAAATTTCAAATTTTGAAATTTTCGAATTTTGAATTTTCGAAATTTCGAAATTTTGAAACTTGAAATATTGCCATTTTAAAAGGTTTCGATCAAATTAAAATTTAAACCTGAAAATTTTGAAATTTAAAAATTTCAAATTTCAACGTTCGAAATTTCAAATTTCGAAAGGTCGAAATTTTGGAATTTGAAATAATGAAATTTTGAAATTTTAAATTTTGGTTAAAAAATGAAAACTTAAACTTAATTATTTCAAGTTTTGAAATTTCAAAATGATAAAATTTAAAATGGAAAAATTTTAAAATTTTAAAATTTCAAAATCTCGACTTTCGAAATTTGGAAATTTTGAAATTTTATTTTTTTTTTCCAAAATTAAAATTTCAAATTTAAGAATTGAAATTTCGAATGTTCAAATTTCAAATTTTGAAATTTTGAAAATAATTCAAATACAAATATATATAAAAATAAAACAACTTTATTTAAAATATGAAACAAAAATTAAATAAAAATAAGTATAAAAAATTAAACGTAAAAGTATATAATAAAATATAAATTAAATATAAAATAAAAATAAAATTAAATATAAAAATACTCAACAATAAAATAGAATCAAAATATTACAAATTAAATGACAAGGTACTTAAATATGAAAAATAAAATATAAATAAAATAAAATAAAATAAATAAATAAATAAAATAAATAAATAAATAAAATAAATAAATAAATAAAATAAATAAATAAATAAATAAATAAAATAAAATAAAATAAATAAAATAAAATATAAATAAGTTAAAAAAATAAAATAAAATTTAATGTAAAAGTAAATTAAACATAAAAATAATTAAAATATAAAGTAATTAAATAAAGTACAAAATAATTAAATATAAAAGATGGGAAAGATATAAAAATAAAAAAATTGTATTAAAATATAAAATAAAAAATTGAATTAAATATAAAACAAAATAGAGAATTATTATATAAAATATAAAATAATTAAATGCAAACATATAAAGGTGAAAATAAAATATCAACTATAGGAAAATACAAAATAAATAAAACTAAACATAAAAGGAAAACATAAAATAATTAAATAAAATTAAAAATAATTAAATATAATGTGATAAAAATAAAGTATAAGAAGTGTAAAACTTAAAAATAAAAATAAAATTAAATATAAAAATAAAATAGAGAATAGTTACATAAAATGTAAAATAGTTAAATATAAACATGTAAAGCTAAAAATAAAATGTCAATTAAAATAGAATAGAAAATAAAAAATAAAATTAAATATAAAAGTAAACCAGAAAATAATTAAATAAAATAGAAAATAATTAAGTAAAATAAAAAATAATTAACTAAAATAAAAAATAATTAAATAAAATAAAAAATAATTAAATAAAATAAAAAATAATTAAATAAAATAGAAAATAATTAAATAAAATAAAAAATAATTAACTAAAATAAAAAATAATTAACTAAAATAAAAAATAATTAAGTAAAATAAAAAATAATTAAATAAAATAAAAAATAATTAAATAAAATAGAAAATAATTAAATAAAATAAAAAATAATTAAGTAAAATAAAAAATAATTAAGTAAAATAAAAAATAATTAAATAAAATAAAAAATAATTAAATAAAATAAAAAATAATTAAATAAAATAGAAAATAATTAAATAAAATAAAAAATAATTAAATAAAATAAAAAATAATTAAATAAAATAAAAAATAATTAAATACAACAAGATAAAAATAAGGTATCAAAAGTGGAAAAATTAAAAATAAAAACAAAGTAAAAAATTAAGTTTAAGATAAGAATAAAATAGAGAATAATTACATAAAATATCAAACAATTAAATATAAACATATAAAGCTAAAAATAAAATATCAATTAAAATAAAATATAAGATGAAAAATAAAATAAAATTAAATATAAAAGTAACCCGAAAATAATTAAACAAAATAAAAAATAATTAAATAAAATAAAAAATAATTAAATAAAATAAAAAATTAAATACAACAAGATAAAAATAAGGTATAAAAAGTGGAAAAATTAAAAATAAAGTAAAAAATTAAATTTAATATAAGAATAAAATAGAGAATAATTACATAAAATATCAAACAATTAAATATAAACATATAAAGCTAAAAATAAAATATCAATTAAAATAAAATATAAGATGAAAAATAAAATAAAATTAAATATAAAAGTAACCCGAAAATAATTAAACAAAATAAAAAATAATTAAATAAAATAAAAAATAATTAAATAAAATAAAAAATAATTAAATAAAATAAAAAATAATTAACTAAAATAAAAAATAATTAAATAAAATAAAAAATAATTAACTAAAATAAAAAATAATTAAATAAAATAAAAAATAATTAAATAAAATAGAAAATAATTAAATAAAATAAAAAATAATTAAGTAAAATAAAAAATAATTAAATAAAATAAAAAATAATTAAATAAAATAAAAAATAATTAAATACAACAAGATAAAAATAAGGTAGAAAAAGTGGAAAAATGAAAAAGAAAATAAAAATTAAAATTAAAAAAAATCAAGATTCCCAGGATTTTCTTTTTTTTTTTACCTCGTTCCCGGCGCTTTTCCCGCCCGGAATTCCCTCCCCGTGCATCTCGAAGGTCGGATTTTCCATGGAGAGAGCTCAAAAATCCCCGGATTTTCCACCTTTAGAGAAAGTAAAAAGAAAAGAGGAATTTTTTTTCCCCCCTTCCCCCTTTTCGGGAAGTTGCAAAATCTCGATTTTTGGACCGTTGAGGCTCCGGAATTTCCCCCTTTTCCGGTGCCTTCGCCGGGATTTTGCAACTTTTCGGTCTTTTTTTTTTTTCCAAATTTTTTGTCTTTTTTTTCCAATTTTTTTGTCCCTTTTCCCCCCTTTTTTTTCCTCCTTTTTTTGGTCCTTTGGCCTCCTTTTTTTGCCCCTTTTTCCCAATTTTTTGGTCTCTTTTTTCCCCTTTTTCCTCCTTTTTTTATCCCATTTTTCCCCCCTTTCCCTCCTTTTTTCCCCCCTTTTTTCCCCATTTTCCTCCTTTTTAATCCCTTTTTTTCTCCTTTTTTGATTCCATTGTCCTCCCTTTTTTATCATCCCTTTTCCCCCCATTTTCCTCCTTTTTTTATCCCTTTTTTCCTCCTTTTTTATCCCTTTTTCCTCCTTTTTTTAATCCCTTTTTCCTCCTTTTTTATCCCTTTTTCCTCCTTTTTTATCCCTTTTTCCTCCTTTTTTATCCCTTTTTCCTCCTTTTTTTAATCCCTTTTTCCTCCTTTTTTATCCCTTTTTCCTCCTTTTTTATCCCTTTTTCCTCCTTTTTTATCCCTTTTTCCTCCTTTTTTTAATCCCTTTTTCCTCCTTTTTTTAATCCCTTTTTCCTCCTTTTTTTAATCCCTTTCCCCCACTTTTTTTATTCCATTTTCCTCCTTTTTATCATCCCTTTTTCCCCCATTTTCCTCCTTTTTTTATCCCTTTCCCCCCCTTTTTTTATCCCTTTTTTCCCCATTTTCCTCCTTTTTTTATCCCATTTTTTCCCCCTTTTCCTTCCTCTTTTCCCTCCTTTTTCCCCCTTTTCCCTCCGTTTTTTCCCCCTTTTTTATCCCATTTTCCTCCTATTTTTATCCCTTTTTTCCCCTTTTTCCTCCTTTTTTTAATCCCTTTTTCCCCCTTTTTTTATCCCATTTTCCTCCTCTTTTTATCCCTTTTTCCCCCTTTTTCCTCCTTTTTTCCCCCTTTTTTTCCCTTTTTCCTCCTTTTTTTATCCCTTTTTTCATCCTTTTTTTCCCCTTTTTCCCTCCTCTTTTCATCCCTTTTTTTCCCAATTTTCCTCCTTTTTTTCTCCCTTTTTCCTCCTTTTTTTATCCCTTTTTCATCCTTTTTTTATCCCTTTTCCCCCCTTTTCCCTCCTTTTTTTAATCCCTTTTTCCCCCTTTTTTTATCCCATTTTCCTCCTTTTTTTATCCCCTTTTTCCTCCTTTTTTATCCCTTTTTCCCTCGTTTTTTAAATCCCTTTTCCCCCTTTTTTTTATCCCTTTTTTTCCCCTTTTTCCTCCTTTTTTCCCCTTTTTCCTCCTTTTTTTATCCCATTTTCCTCCTTTTTTTATCTCTTTTTTCCCCTTTTCCCTCCTTTTTTTCCCCCTTTTTCCCCCTTTTTTATCCCATTTTCCTCCTTTTTTAATCCCTTTTCCCCCCCTTTTTTCCCCTTTTTTATCCCTTTTTTCCTCCTTTTCTTAATCCCTTTTCCCCCCATTTTCCTCCTTTTTTATTCCATTTTTTCCTCCTTTTTTTATCCCATTTCCCCCCTTTTCCCTCCTTTTTTAATCCCTTTTTTCCCCCTTTTTTATCCCATTTTCCTCCTTTTTTTATCCCTTTTTTCCTCCTTTTTTTACCCCTTTTTTTTCTTTTTTTAATCCCTTTTCCCCCCTTTTTCATCCCTTTTTTCCTCCTTTTTATCCCTTTTTTCCCCCTCTTCCCTCCTTTTTTAATCCCTTTTTTCCCTCTTTTTTCCCCTTTTTTCCTCCTTTTTTTATCCCTTTTTTTCCCAATTTTCCTCCTTTTTTTATCCCTTTTTTTATCCCTTTTTTCCTCTTTTCCCCTCATTTTTTAATCCCATTTTTTCCCCATTTTCCCTCCTTTTTTCTCCCTTTTCCCAGCATTTTTTCCCCTCTTTTTCCCACAAAAAAACCTTAAAAAATCCTCCAAAAACCCTCCAAAAACCCTCCAAAAACCCCCAAAAATTCAAATTAATTCCCTAAAAAATCCCCATTTTCCCCCCTTTTCCCCCAAATCCCCCTTCCCTAAAAATCCCCAACTTACCCCTGGATATTCCCAAATTTCCAGAGCAGCTCCTGGGAATATTCCGAGCTTGGAATTGGCTCCTTTAATTTTTTCCCGGGTTTTTTTATACTCTGGAATTTCAGGAAGTGCCTTTGGCCCCGCCCCCTTTTATGCAAATTCCAAAATGGGATTTTCCCTCTTTTTTCTTCCCGGTTTGGGGGGAAAAAAATCGGATTTTTCCGGGTTATTTTGTCGGGAATTTGTCACTTCCTGGTTTTCTCCTGGGGGGGAAAAATTCCAGGATTTAGAGGGAATGATCCTGAAATTTTTAAGGGATTTTTAAAGGGTTTTTTAGGGATTTTTAAGGATTTTTAAAAGGATTTTTTAGGGATTTTTAAGGGATTTTTTAGGGATTTTTAAAGGGATTTTTAAGGGATTTTTAAGGGATTTTTTAGGGATTTTTAAGGGATTTTTTAGGGATTTTTTAGTGATTTTTAAAGGATTTTTAAGGGATTTTTTTTGGGATTTTTAAAGGGTTTTTTAGGGATTTTTTTAAGGATTTTTTAAAGGATTTTTAAGGGATTTTTTAGGGATTTTTGAGGGATTTTTAAGGGATTTTTTAAGGATTTTTTAGGGATTTTTTAAGGATTTTTAGGGATTTTTAAAGGATTTTTTAGGGATTTTTTAGTGATTTTTAAAGGATTTTTAAGGGATTTTTTTTGGGATTTTTAAAGGGTTTTTTAGGGATTTTTTTAAGGATTTTTTAAAGGATTTTTAAGGGATTTTTTAGGGATTTTTGAGGGATTTTTAAGGGATTTTTAAGGGGTTTTAAAGGGATTTTTTAGGGATTTTTAAAGGATTTTTTAGGGATTTTTAAAGGATTTTTGATGGATTTTTAAGGATTTTTCAGGGATTTTTTAAGGATTTTTTAGGGATTTTTTAGGAATTTTGAAGGAATTTTTAAGGATTTTTACAGAATTCCCAAGGATTTTTCTCTAATTCAAACCCTAAACCCCGCCTGGTTCCGCCCCCATCCCGGAAAATCCCCGGCAGCCACTTTTATTTTAATTTAATTTAATTTTAATTTTTTTATTTCATGTTTATTTTATTTTGTTTTATTTTATTTTTATTTTATTTTATTTTTATTTTTTTATTTTTATTTTATTTTATTTCATTTTTATTTTATTTCATTTCTATTTCATTTCATTTTTATTTTATTTTATTTTATTTTATCTTATTTTATTTCATTTTATTTTATTTTTATTTATTTTATTTTATTTTATTTCATTTCATTTTTATTTCATTTTTATTTTATTTCATTTCTATTTTATTTCATTTTTATTTTATTTTATTTCATTTCATTTCATTTTTATTTTTTTATTTTTATTTCATTTTATCTATTTTATTTTTATTTCATTTTATCTTTATTTTTTATTTTTATTTCATTTGTATTTTATTTCATTTCTATTTTATTTCTATTTTATTTTTATTTTATATTATTTTATTTTATTTTTATTTTATTTTATTTTTATTTTATTTTATTTTATTTTTATTTTTTTATTTTATTTTATTTTATTTTATTTTAATTTAATTTAATTTAATTTAATTTCTATTTTATTTTATTTTATTTCATTTTACTTTATTTTTATCTTATTTTATTTTATTTCATTTTTATTTAATTTAATTTAATTTTATTTTATTTTATTTCATTTTATTTTATTTTTATTTTATTTTTTTTTATTTTTTATATTTTTATTTTATTTTATTTCATTTTTATTTTATTTTATTTTATTTTATTTCATTTTATTTTATTTTTATTTTATTTTTATTTTATTTTATTTATTATATTTTTATTTTATTTTATTTCATTTCATTTCATTTTATTTTATTTGATTTTATTATATTTTATTTTATTTTTATTTTATTTTATTTTATTTATTTTATTTTATTATTTTATTTTATTTTAATTTCATTTCATTTTATTTCATTTTATTTTATTTTATTTTTATTTTATTTCATTTCTATTTTATTTCATTTCATTTCATTTTATTTTATTTTATTATATTTTATTTTATTTTAATTTTATTTTATTTATTTTATTTTATTTTTATTTTATTTTATTTCATTTTATTTTATTTTTATTTTATTTTAATTTATTTTATTTTATTTATTTTATTTTACTTTATTTTTATTTTATTTTATTTCATTTCATTTTATTTCTATTTTATTTTAATTTATTTCATTTCATTTTTATTTTATTTAATTTTATTTTTTTGCATTTCTATTTTATTTTATTTCACTTTCTTTATTTTATTTTATTTTATTTTATTTCATTTTATTTCATTTTATTGTATTTCATTTTATTTCCTGGGAATTCTCCCCTCCCTCCCTGACCTTTGCTCCGGGTTTTTCTGGGAATTTTCCCCTCCTTCCCTGGACTTTGCTCCGGGTTTTTTTTCCCTCTTCATTCCCTAAAAATAACCCGGAAAACCCGGAAGTGCCGGGCAGAAAAATGGGAATATTGGGGGTTTTTAGAGCTATTATAATTATTATTTCTAATATTACATTATATTATTATTATTATTTCTATTATTATTATTATTGCAAATATAATTATTATATAATTATTATTACTATTTATTATTATTATTATTTTATTTTTGCTATTATTATAATTTATGATTATTATTCTGGTTGTTAATATTATTGCCATTATTACTACTAGTATTTTTAATTATTATTATTATTTTATTATGATTCCTATTGTTAATATTATTGCCATTATTACCATTGTTATTATTATTATTATATTATATTATTATATATTATTATATTAGATATTATATCATATTATTATAATATAATATACATTACATTATATAATATATATAATGATTATATATTATTATTATTATAATATTATACATATTATTATTTTATGATTATATATTATATATTTTATATATATTATTATTTATTATTATTATAATTATATATAATTATATATAATTATTATATATTATTATTATAATGATTGTTAATATTATTGCAATTATTACTATTATTATTTTTATTATTTTATTATTATTTGCACTGTTAATATTATTGCAATTATTACTATTATTATTTTTATTATTTTATTATTATTTTATTATTATTCCTACTGTTAATATTATTGCAATTATTACTATTATTATTTTTATTATTTTATTATTATTTTATTATTATTTTATTATTATTCCTACTGTTAATATTATTGCAATTATTACTATTATTATTTTTATTATTTTATTATTATTTTATTATTATTTTATTATTATTTCTACTGTTAATATTATTGCAATTATTACTATTATTATTTTTATTATTTTATTATTATTTTATTATTATTTCTACTGTTAATATTATTGCAATTATTACTAGTATTATTTTTATTATTTTATTATTATTTTATTATTATTTCTACTGTTAATATTATTGCAATTATTACTATTATTATTTTTATTATTTTATTATTATTTTACTATTATTTCTACTATTAATATTATTGCAATTATTACTATTATTATTATTATTGTTTTATTAGTCCTATTTTTAAAGTTATTGCAACTATTACTATTTTATTATTTTATTATTATTCCTCTTGTCAATATTATTGTAATTATCATCATTATTATTATTACTTAATGATTATTCTCAGTAAAATTATCATTACAATTTTATTATATTATTTTATTATTAATACAATTGAAGTTATTATAGGTATTAATTAAAGGGAATTAAAATTAAATGAAATTATAATGCATTAAAGATAATTAAAGTTAATTTAAATTAACTTGAATTAACTAAAGAGAATAAGTTATCTTAATAAACTTGGATTAAAAACAATCAAAGGCAAATTAAATTAATATAATAAATTAATTAAAGAGATTAAAGTTAACTGAAATTATTATAAAGCCTTAAAGTTTGGGTGATTTTTTGGTGGAATTTTGGGATTTTTTGGGTGATTTTTTGGTGGAATTTTGGGCTTTTTTGGGTGATTTTTTTGTGGAATTTTGGGGTTTTTTGGGTGATTTTTCCTGGGAATTTTGGGATTTTTTTAGGTGATTTTTTGGTGGAATTTTGGGTTTTTTGGGTGATTTTTTTGGTGGAATTTTGGGATTTTTTGGGTGATTTTTTGGTGGAATTTTGGGGTTTTTTGGGTGATTTTTTGGTGGAATTTTGGGATTTTTTGGGGGATTTTTTTGTGGAATTTTGGGCTTTTTTGGGTGGTTTTTTTGTGGAATTTTGGGCTTTTTTGGGTGATTTTTTGGTGGAATTTTGGGATTTTTTGGGTGATTTTTTGGTGGAATTTTGGGGTTTTTTGGGGGATTTTTTGGTGGAATTTTGGGCTTTTTTGGGTGATTTTTTTGTGGAATTTTGGGCTTTTTTGGGTGATTTTTTGGTGGAATTTTGGGATTTTTTGGGTGATTTTTCCTGGGAATTTTGGGGTTTTTTGGGTGATTTTTTTGTGGAATTTTGGGCTTTTTTGGGTGATTTTTCCAGGGAATTTTGGGGGTTTTGGGGGGATTTTTTGTGGAATTTTGGGCTTTTTTGGGTGATTTTTTGGTGGAATTTTGGGCTTTTTTGGGTGATTTTTTGCTGGAATTTTGGGCTTTTTTGGGTGATTTTTTTGTGGAATTTTGGGAATTTTTGGGTGATTTTTTTGTGGAATTTTGGGCTTTTTTGGGTGATTTTTTGGTGGAATTTTGGGCTTTTTTGGGTGATTTTTTTGTGGAATTTTGGGATTTTTTAGGTGATTTTTTGGTGGAATTTTGGGATTTTTTGGAGGAATTTTGGGGTTTTTTGGGTGATTTTTTGGTGGAATTTTGGGGTTTTTTTGGGGATTTTTCTTGGGAATTTTGGGATTTTTTGGGTGATTTTTTTGTGGAATTTTGGGCTTTTTTGGGTGATTTTTTTGTGGAATTTTGGGATTTTTTGGGTGATTTTTTTTGTGGAATTTTGGGGTTTTTTGGGTGATTTTTTTGTGGAATTTTGGGCTTTTTTGGGTGATTTTTTTGTGGAATTTTGGGATTTTTTGGGGGATTTTTCCTGGGAATTTTAGGATTTTTTGGGTGATTTTTTTGTGGAATTTTGGGGTTTTTTGGGTGATTTTTTTGTGGAATTTTGGGGTTTTTTAGGTGATTTTTTGGTGGAATTTTGGGCTTTTTTAGGTGATTTTTTAGTGGAATTTTGGGGTTTTTTGGGTGATTTTTTAGTGGAATTTTGGGTTTTTTTGGGTGATTTTTTGGTGGAATTTTGGGATTTTTTGGGGGATTTTTTTGTGGAATTTTGGGCTTTTTTGGGTGGTTTTTTTGTGGAATTTTGGGCTTTTTTGGGTGATTTTTTTGTGGAATTTTGGGGTTTTTTAGGTGATTTTTTGGTGGAATTTTGGGCTTTTTTAGGTGATTTTTTAGTGGAATTTTGGGGTTTTTTGGGTGATTTTTTAGTGGAATTTTGGGTTTTTTTGGGTGATTTTTTGGTGGAATTTTGGGATTTTTTGGGGGATTTTTTTGTGGAATTTTGGGCTTTTTTGGGTGGTTTTTTTGTGGAATTTTGGGCTTTTTTGGGTGATTTTTTTGTGGAATTTTGGGATTTTTTGGGTGATTTTTCCTGGGAATTTTGGGCATTTTTGGGTGATTTTTTTGTGGAATTTTGGGGGTTTTTGGGTGATTTTTTGGTGGAATTTTGGGATTTTTTGGGTGATTTTTTGGTGGAATTTTGGGGTTTTTTGGGTGATTTTTTGGTGGAATTTTGGGATTTTTTCGGGGATTTTTTTGTGGAATTTTGGGATTTTTTGGGTGATTTTTCCTGGGAATTTTGGGATTTTTTTAGGTGATTTTTTTGTGGAATTTTGGGCTTTTTTGGGTGATTTTTTGGTGGAATTTTGGGGTTTTTTGGGTGATTTTTTGGTGGAATTTTGGGCTTTTTTGGGTGATTTTTTTGTGGAATTTTGGGGTTTTTTGGGTGATTTTTTGGTGGAATTTTGGGGTTTTTTGGGTGGTTTTTTTGTGGAATTTTGGGCTTTTTTGGGTGATTTTTTGGTGGAATTTTGGGATTTTTTGGGTGATTTTTTGGTGGAATTTTGGGCTTTTTTGGGTGATTTTTTGGTGGAATTTTGGGCTTTTTTGGGTGATTTTTCCTGGGAATTTTGGGTTTTTTTGGGTGATTTTTTGGTGGAATTTTGGGGTTTTTTGGGTGGTTTTTTTGTGGAATTTTGGGGTTTTTTGGGTGATTTTTTTGTGGAATTTTGGGCTTTTTTGGGGGATTTTTTGGTGGAATTTTGGGCTTTTTTGGGTGATTTTTTGGTGGAATTTTGGGCTTTTTTGGGTGATTTTTTGGTGGAATTTTGGGCTTTTTTGGGTGATTTTTTTGTGGAATTTTGGGATTTTTTGGGTGATTTTTTTTGTGGAATTTTGGGATTTTTTGGGTGATTTTTTTGTGAATTTTGGGGTTTTTGGGTGATTTTTTGGTGGAATTTTGGGCTTTTTTGGGTGATTTTTTTGTGGAATTTTGGGCTTTTTTGGGTGATTTTTTGGTGGAATTTTGGGATTTTTTGGGGGATTTTTTTGTGGAATTTTGGGATTTTTGGGGGGATTTTTCCCAGGAATTTTGGGGTTTTTTGGGTGATTTTTTTGTGGAATTTTGGGGGTTTTGGGGTGATTTTTTTGTGGAATTTTGGGGTTTTTTGGGTGATTTTTTGGTGGAATTTTGGGATTTTTTGGGTGATTTTTTGGTGGAATTTTGGGATTTTTTGGGTGATTTTTTGGTGGAATTTTGGGGTTTTTTGGGTGATTTTTTTGTGGAATTTTGGGCTTTTTTGGGTGATTTTTTGGTGGAATTTTGGGATTTTTTGGGTGATTTTTTGGTGGAATTTTGGGGTTTTTTGGGTGATTTTTTTGTGGAATTTTGGGCTTTTTTGGGTGATTTTTTGGTGGAATTTTGGGTTTTTTTGGGTGATTTTTTGGTGGAATTTTGGGATTTTTTGGGTGAAAGGATTTTTTAAGGATTTTTTAAGGAATTTCTAAGGGATTTTTTAAGGAATTTTTAAAGGAATTTTTTAAGGGATTTTTAAGGGATTTTTAAAGGAATTTTTATGGATTTTTGGGAGGAATTTTTAAAGGAATTTTTAGGGATTTTTAAGGAATTTTTAAGGGATTTTTTAAGGATTTTTTAAGGAATTTTTAAGGGATTTTTAAGGGATTTTTTAAGGATTTTTAAGGGATTTTTAAGGGATTTTTTAAGGATTTTTAAAGGAATTTTGAAGGGATTTTTTATGGATTTTTTTGGGATTTTTAAGGGATTTTTTAAGGAATTTTTCAGGATTTTTTAAAGGATTTTTTAGGGACTTTTTTTGGATTTTTAAAGGAATTTTGAAGGGATTTTTTATGGATTTTTAAGGGATTTTTTAAAGGATTTTTAAGGATTTATTAAGGATTTTTTATGGATTTTTAAGGGATTTTTTAAGGGATTTTTCAGGGAATTTTAGGGATTTTTTTAGGATTTTTTAAGGGATTTTTAAAGGATTTTTAAGGGATTTTTTAAAGGATTTTTTAGGGATTTTTTTGGGATTTTTAAGGGATTTTTTAAGGATTTTTAAAGGAATTTTGAAGGGATTTTTTAGGGATTTTTTGGGGATTTTTAAAGGAATTTTGAAGGGATTTTTTAGGGATTTTTTAAGGATTTTTAAGGGATTTTTTAAAGGATTTTTTAGGGATTTTTAAGGATTTTTTAAAGAATTTTTCAGGAATTTTTAAAGAATTTTTCAGGAATTTTTAAAGAATTTTTCAGGAATTTTTAAAGAATTTTTCAGGAATTTTTAAGGAATTTTTAAGGAATTTTCAAGACATTTTCATGGAATTTTTTAAGGAATTTTTAAGGGATTTTTAAGGGATTTTTAAAGGACTTTTAAAGAATTTTAAAGGAATTTTTCAGAAAATTTTCAGGAATTTTTCAGGGATTTTTCAAGAATTTTTAAAGAATTTTTCAGGAATTTTTCAGGAAATTTTAAGACATTTTAAATAATTTTAACAGGATTTAATCTTGGGAAAATCAGAATAAAAATCAGGAGAAAAATCAGGAGAAAAATGAGATTTTTTCCCTGAATTTTGGGATTTTTTTAAGGGAAATTAATCCCTAAAAAAATGGGAAATTTGGGATAAAAATGGGATTTTTCCCTGAACTTTGGGATTTTTTTAAGGCAAATTAATCCCTAAAAAACCTGGGAAATTCAGGATAAAAATAAGGATAAAAATGAGATTATTCCCTGAATTTTGGGATTTTTTTGATGCCAAATTAATCCCTAAAAATCTTGGGAAAATTAGGAAAAAAATGAGGATAAAAATAAGGAGAAAAATGAGATTTTTCCCTGAATTTTTTGATTTTTTTAAGGGAAATTAATCCCTAAAAAACCTGGGAAATTCGGGATAAAAATGAGATTATTCCCTGAATTTTGGGATTTTTTTGTGCCCCATCCCAAGGAATATTTTTAAGGTATTTTTTAAGAATTTTTTAGGGATTTTTAAGGATATTTAAGGAATATTTTAAGGATTTTTAAGGGATTTTTAAAGGGATTTTTAAGGATTTTTTAAAGGGATTTTTAAAGGATTTTTAAGGATTTTTAAAGGGATTTTAAAGAAATTTTAGGGATTTTTTAGGATTTTTAAAGGATTTTAAAGGGATTTTTAAGAAATTTTAGGGATTTTTAAGGGACTTAAGAAATTTTTAAAGGATTTTTAAGGATTTTTAAAGGGATTTTTAAAGGAATTTTAAAGGATTTTTTAAGGATTTTTTAAGAATTTTTAAAGAATTTTTAAGGTATTTTTAAGGAATTTTTAAGGAACTTTTAAGAAACTGTAAAGAAATTTTTAAGGGATTTTCAAGGAACTTTAAAGGAATTTTTAAGGAATTTTTAAGGGATTTTTAAGGGATTTTTAAGGGATTTTTAAGGGATTTTAAAGGGATTTTAAAGGGATTTTAAAGGGATTTTTAAGGGATTTTTAAGGGATTTTGAAGGAATTTTGAAGAATATTTAAAGGATATTTAAAGGATATTTTAAGGATACTTTAAGGATATTTAAGGAATTTTTAAGGTATTTTTAAGAATTTTTAAGGAATTTTGTAAGGGATTTTTAAGAAAATTTAAAGAAATTTTTAAGGCATTTTTAAGGAATTTTAAAGGAATTTTGTAAGAGATTTTTAAGGAATTTTTAAGGGATTTTTAAGGAATTTTGTAAGAGATTTTTAAGGAATTTTTAAGGGATTTTAAAGAAATTTTAAGGCATTTTAAAGGGATTTTTAAGGATATTTAAGGGATTCGCCTCAGCAGCGCTTTTCCCTCGGGAATTCTGCTTCCCGGCAAGAAAAACCACAGGAATTACCCATCCTCTCCCCCCCCCCCAAAAAAAAAATAGGGAATTTTCTACCTGTGACTCCTGAAAAAAAAAAGAAATTAAAAAAATGTGGAAAAATAGGATTTAAATCCCATTTTCTCGGCGCTTCGCGGGCTCTTCGGCGCGTCTCCCTCACGACCGCCCGTCCCTAAAATGATCCTCCGGAGGATTTAGGAGCGCCTCCTACATTTAATTTAACCCCTAATTTAATTAATCTCTTAATTTAAGGCCGAAACGAACGAGGAAAAATAAATCTTACCTAACGGTTTGTCTTTTAATTCGGGATTCCGCAGCATTTCCACCCGCGCGTAGAAACAATCCGGGTCCAGGTGCACCATCACTCTGTCCCCTGCGATAAAACCACCAAATTCCGCGTTCTTTTGATTTTTAATCGATCCAACAAGCGATAAGCATCGAATTCCAACGTTTTTTGGGAATTTTGGGGCATTATTTTAGGATGGAAATCCCAAGGAAAAGGGCCCCCCCCCCCCTTTTCTCCGTGAGGGAGTTCCCGCCAATTCTCTCCCCCCTCAGAGCCGCCGCCATTTTGGCCGCCCCGCCCGCGCTCACCCGCCGCTTCCAGCGGCTCTTCCAGCTCCTCGTCCCGCTCTTCATCCTCCTCTTCATCCATGAATCCCGACAAATTCCCGGGAGCCCGCCCGGTAACGGGGTCGGGAAGATGGCCGGGAAAAAATTTGGCCGGAAATGAGGGTTGGAAAAGGGGTTTTTAAAAGAAGGGGGGGGGGGGGGGGGGGGGGGGGTGAGCCGCCCCTGCGCGCTGAGCCGGCGCCGCGCGGTCCTAGAGCCCGCGGCTGAGGGAGCGGGAATTAAAAAAAAACGGGATAAAACCCCCAAAATAAAGTCGCTTTAAAGGATCCTGTTTGGGATGTCCCGTTTTGGGGTCTCATTAAGGGGCTTCGCTCTGGGACCCCAAAATAGGAGCCAAAGGGGGTCCAAATCCCAGAGTGGAGCCCCAAAATGGGACCCCTGAGTGGGATCCCAGAGTGGAGCCCCTTAAAGGGACCCCAAAATGGGACCCAAATCCCAGAGTGGAGCCCCAAAATGGGACCAAATCCCAGAGTGAAGCCCCTTAATGGGACCCCAAAATGGGACCCAAATCCCAGAGTGGAGCCCCAAAATGGGACCAAATCCCAGAGTGGAGGCCCAAAATGGGACCCCAAAATGGGACCCAAATCCCAGAGTGAAACCCCTTAATGAGACCCCAAAATGGGACCAAATATCAGAGTGAAACCCTTTAATGAGACCCCAAAATGGGACCCAAATCCCAGAGTGAAGCCCCTTTAATGAGACCCCAAAACTGCACCCACAGAGAGACCCCAAATCCCAGAGTGAAGCCCCTTAATGGGACCCCAAAATGGGACCAAATACCAGAGTGAAGCCCCTTAATAGGACCCCAAAATGGGACCAAATCCCAGAGTGAAGCCCCTTAATGAGACCCCAAAATGGGACCAAATCCCAGAGTGAAGCCCCTTAATGGGACCCCAAAATGGGACCAAATCCCCAAGTGGAGCCCCAAAATTGGACCCCAAAATGGGACCAAATCCCAGAGTGAAGCCCCTTAATGGGACCCCAAAATGGGACCAAATCCCCGAGTGGAGCCCCAAAATTGGACCCCAAAATGGGACCAAATCCCAGAGTGAAGCCCCTTAATGAGGCCCCAAAATGGGACCAAATATCAGAGTGAAGCCCTTTAATGAGACCCCAAAATGGGACCCACAGAGAGACCCCAAATCCCAGAGTGAAGCCCCTTAATGGGACCCCAAAATGGGACCAAATACCAGAGTGAAGCCCCTTAATAGGACCCCAAAATGGGACCAAATCCCAGAGTGAAACCCTTTAATGACACGCCAAAATGGGACCCACAGAGAGACCCCAAATCCCAGAGTGAATCCCCTTAATGAGACCCCAAAATGGGACCCGCAGAGAGACCCCAAATCCCAGAGTGGAGCCCCTTAATGGGACCCCAAAATGGGACCAAATCCCAGAGTGAAACCCTTTAATGAGACCCCCAAAATGGGAACCAAATCCCAGAGTGAAGCCCCTTAATGGGACCCCAAAATGGGACCCAAATCCCAGAGTGAAGCCCATTTATGGGACCCCAAAATGGGACCCACAGGGGGACCCAAATACCAGAGTGAAACCCTTTAATGAGACCCCAAAATAGGACCCACAGAGAGACCCCAAATCCCAGAGTGAAGCCCCAAAATGGGACCCCAAAATAGGACCCCAAAATGGGACCCCAATCCCAGAGTGGAGCCCTGAGATCCCACTCAGGGGTCCCATTTTGGGGTCCCCCTTGTGGGTCCCGTTTTAGGGTCCCATTAAGGGGCTCCACTCTGAGATGTGGGTCCCATTTTGGGGATCCCACTCAAGGTTTCCATTTTGGGGTCCCCCTTGTGGCTCCCGTTTTGGGGTCTCCACTCTGCGACCCCCCTCCTCCGGCCGGTCCCCTTCCGGGCTCCTCCCACTGCCGCCATTTTGCCTCCTCCCCCCGCCACCGCTCCGTCCCCTCCCTTCCCTCTCTATGGTCGCCGCCGTCCCCTTGCCTTATTTCGGAGTCCTCCAGCGGCCGCCATTTTGGTCCTCCCAACCGGCACCGCTCCGTCCCCTCTCTATGATCCCCGCGGCCGCCATTTTGAGTCCTCCAACCAGGCACCGCTCCGTCCCCCTCCCACCCCTCTCTATGGTTCCCCCGCGGCCGCTCTGCCCTTCCGGGAGGCCCGGCGTCTCTGTGGCCCGGAGGCTCCTGGCGCCGCCATCGCCGCGGGGGCCGCGGGCCCCGGGATTAAAAAAAAAAAACCGGGAATTATAAAAAAAAACGGGATAAAGAAAAGAAAAACCGGGAAAAGCTTCCCGGCCCGCCATGGAAAAACCGGGCAGGATGGACTGTCCCGCTCTGCCGCCGGGCTGGAAGAAGGAAGAGGTGATTCGCAAGTCCGGCTTGAGCGCCGGGAAAAGCGATGTCTATTATTTCAGGTGGGAATTTTGGGGGAATTTTGGGAATCTCGGGAATGCGGAGCCAGGAGGAGGAGGAGGAGGAAGGAAGGAGGAAGAGCCGGGCCCGGCTGTCAAGAGCGCGGCCGCTTCCGCCATCGCCCCGTCCCGTGGGGGGGGTTTTTTGGGAGTCCCGGGGGGGGTTGGAATTGGGAATTCCCGGGATTTTGGGATTGGGATTCCCGGGTTTTGGAATGAAGGGGAAGTTCTCGATCCCGGGGCTCTCATTCCAGGACTTTTTGGCGGTTTCCTGGCCGGGATGACCCCGGTTCCCTTCCCGACTTAATCCCTGTTCCCTGCCCAGCCTGATCCCGGTTATTCCCAAGGATCCAGGGGAAAAATTCCAAGGGTTTAGTCCCAAGAATCCTGGGATTTATTCCCAAGAATCCTGGGATTTATTCCCAAGAATCCTGGGGTCTATTCCCAAAATCTTGAGAAGGATCCAGGGGGAAAATTCCAAGGGTTTATTCCCAAGAATCCTGGGATTTATTCCCAAATCCTGGGAAGGATCCAGGGGAAAATTCCAAGGTTTTATTCCTGAATCCTGGGAAGGAAAATTGGGGATTTATTCCCAAGGATCCAGGGGAATATTCCAAGCCTTTATTCCCAAATCCTGGGAAGGATCCAGGGGAAAATTCCCAGGTTTTATTCCTGAATTTTGGGAATTATTAATGGGAAAATTCCCAGGTTTTATCCCCAAATCCTGGGAAGGATCCAGGGGAAAATTCCCAGGTTTTATTCCTCAATTTTGGGAAAAATCCAGGGGAAAATTCCCAGGTTTTATCCCTGAATTTTGGGAAGGATCCAGGGGAAAATTCCCAGCTTTTTTTCCCAAATTTTGGGAATTATTAATCTGAAAATTCCCAGATTTTTCCCTGAATTTTGGGAATTATTAATCTGAAAATTCCCAGATTTTTCCCTGAATTTTGGGAATTATTAATGGGAAAATTCCCAGCTTTTCCCCCAAATTTTGGGCATCACCCAGGGCAAAATTCCAACACTTTATTCCCAAAAATCCCGGACCGGATCCCTTGGAAAATTCCCAAGCTTTTATTCCTTTATAGATCCCGCTCGGAAGCCGATCCCGAAAAAAAAACCTCCCCTCTTATCCCGACGTTCCCGCCTGGAAAAGACCCGGAATTCCCGCTCTTCCCGCTTTTTTTTTTGCTCCTGGAATTCCTGCTTTTTGCTCCTGGAATTCCTGCTTTTTGCTCCCGGAATTCCTGCTTTTTTGCTCCTGGAATTCCCGCTTTTTTGCTCCCGGAATTCCTGCTTTTTTGCTCCTGGAATTCCCGCTTTTTTGCTCCCGGAATTCCCGCTTTTTTGCTCCCGGAATTCCCGCTTTTTCGCTTCCCTGCTGGAAAAAAACCCCCTGGAATTTCCTCTCTCTTCTCTTCTGCTTTGCCTCAGGAAGCTTCTCCCGGTTTTTTTTTTCGGGAATTAGGGGGTGGGACCGTCCTGCTGATGATTCTTCTGGAATGTTTTCCCTGGAAAAACCCGACAAGACTCTTTTTTTCCCGACATTCCCGAGTTTTTTTTTGGGAATTCTTCGCTCGGAGACGTTAAAAAAAAACCCCGGAATTTCCTTTTTTCCTGAAAAAAAAAAAAGGACTCGGAGGAAGCTTCGCCAGAATTCCGGGAATTCCGGGAGGACTCTTGGAAAAAGTTACGGCTTTGTTTGCATCTCGTTTGCATCTCATTTGCATCTCGTTTGCATCTCGTTTGCATCTCGTTAATTATGGGATTTTCACCCGGAATTTGGTCCAAAAAGGGGGGGAGGGGGAGGGTTTTTTGGGATTTGAGGGTGGGAAAAATTGATGGAGGAGGAGAAGGAATTTTGGGGATTTTTTGAGGAATTTTTGGGAATTTTTTGGGGGATTTTTGGGAATTTTTGGGGATTTTTGGGGATTTTTTGGGGATTTTTTGGGATTTTTTGGGGATTTTTTGGGGATTTTTTGGGGATTTTTTTGGGATTTTTTGGGATTTTTGGGGATTTTTTTGGGGAATTTTTTGGGGATTTTTGGGAGTTTTTGGGAGATTTTTTGGGGATTTTTGGGGAATTTTTTGGGGATTTTTTTGGAAATTTCTTGGGATTTTTTGGGGGATTTTTTGGGAGTTTTTGGGGGATTTTTGGGGATTTTTTGGGGAATTCTGGGGGGATTTTTTGGGAGATTTTTTGGGTGTTTTCGGGGATTTTTGGGGGATTTTTTTGGGATTTTTTGGGGGATTTTTTTGGGATTTTGGGGGGTTTTTTTTGGATTTTTGGGGATTTTTTGGGAATTTTTTTGGAATTTTTGGGGGATTTTTTGGGGGAGTTTTTGGGGATTTTTTGGGATTTTGGGGGGATTTTTTAGGGATTTTTGGGGGGAATTTTTGGGGTTTTTTGGAATTTTGGAGGATTTTTTTGGAATTTTTGGGGGATTTTTTGGGGGATTTTTTGGGGAATTTTTGGGAATTTTCTGGAGGATTTTTTGGGAGTTTTGGGGGATTTTTGGGGGATTTTGGGGATTTTTTTGGGATTTTTGGGGAATTTTTTGAGGAATTTTTGGGAATTTTCTGGGGGATTTTTTTGGAATTTTTGGGGAATTTTGGGGGGCATTTTTGAGGATTTTTTGGGGATTTTTTGGGGAATATTTGGGGAATTTTTGGAGGAATTTTTGTGAATTTTCTGGGGGATTTTTTTTGTATTTTTTGTGAATTTGGGGGGAATTTTTAGGGATTTTTTGGGGATCTTTTGGGGAATTTTTGGGAATTTTTGGGGGGATTTTTTGGGAGTTTTGGGGAATTTTTTTTTTGAATTTTTGGGATGTTTTGGGGATTTTTTGGGGAATTTTTTAGGGAATTTTTAGGGCATTTTTTGGGAATTTTTTAGGGAATTTTTGGGGAATTTTTGGGAATTTTTTTTGGAAAACGGCAAAAAAAATCCCCTTTAATCCCTCAACCCCCTTTCTCCAAGCGAAATTTCCCGGGAATTCTCCATCCCAGAATTTCCATCCCAGAAATTTGGGAATTTTGGGATTTTGGGAAGGCACCAAATTCCGGGTGGGAATTCCCGCCTCGCTTCGCCGCTCGCTTCTCCCGCCGGCAATTCCCAGAATTCCAGGAATTCCCGGAATTCCGGGAATTCCCAGCCCCAATCCCAGGCATGGAAAAGCTCCAATCCCAATTTTTCCACTTCCAATCCCACTTTTCCTCCTCCAATCCCAATTTTTCCCCCCTAAATTCCTACTTTTCCCCCTCTCCAATCCCAATTTTTTTCCCTAAATTCCCAATTTTTTTCCCCCTAAATTCCCACATTTTCCCCCCTAAATTCCCAATTTTTCCCCCCTAAATTCCTACTTTTTCCCCTCTCCAATCCCAATTTTTTCTCTAAATTCCCAATTTTTTTCCCCCTAAATTCCCACATTTTTCCCACTTTTTCCAATTTTTTCCCCCTAAATTCCCAATTTTTTTCCCCCTAAATTCCCACATTTTTCCCACTTTTTCCCACTTTTCCCCCCTAAATTCCCAATTTTTTCTTCTCCAATCCCAATTTTTTTTCCTAAATTCCCAATTTTTTTCCCCCTAAATTCCCACATTTTCCCCCCTAAATTCCCAATTTTTTCCCCCTAAATTCCCACATTTTTCCCACTTTTTCCAATTTTTTCCCCCTAAATTCCCAATTTTTTTCCCCCTAAATTCCCACATTTTTCCCACTTTTTCCCAATTTTTTCCCCCCTAAATTCCCACTTTTCCCCCTCTCCAATCCCAATTTTTTTCCCTAAATTCCCAATTTTTTCCCCCCTAAATTCCCACATTTTTCCCACTTTTCCCAATTTTTTTCCCCCTAAATTCCCACATTTTTCCCACTTTTTCCCAATTTTTTTCCTCCTAAATTCCCAATTTTTTCCCCTAAATTCCCAATTTTTTTCCCCCTAAATTCCCACATTTTTCCCACTTTTTCCCAATTTTTTCCCCCCTAAATTCCCACATTTTTCCCAATTTTTTCCCCCTAAATTCCCACATTTTCCCCCCTAAATTCCCACATTTTTCCCCCTCCAATCCCAATTTTCCCCCCTAAATTCCCAATTTTTTCCCCCCTAAATTCCCACATTTTCCCCCCTAAATTCCCAATTTTTTCTCCTCCAATCCCACTTTTTTCCCACTTTTCCCAATTTTTTTCCCCCTAAATTCCCACATTTTTCCCAATTTTTTTCCCCTAAATTTCCTCATTTTCCTCCCTAAATTCCCAATTTTTCCTCCTCCAATCCCACTTTTTTTCCCCACTTTTCCCAATTTTTTTCCCCCTAAATTCCCACTTTTCCCCCCTAAATTCCCAATTTTTCCCCCTCAATTCCCACTTTTTTTTCCCAATTTTTTTCCTCCTCCAATCCCAATTTTTTCCCACTTTTCCCAATTTTTTTCCCCCTAAATTCCCACATTTTTCCCAATTTTTTTCCCCCTAAATTCCCACATTTTCCCCACTTTTTCCCAATTTTTACCCCTAAATTCCCACATTTTCCCCCCTAAATTCCCAATTTTTCCCCCCTAAATTCCCACATTTTCCCCCCTAAATTCCCAATTTTTTCCCCCTAAATTCCCACATTTTCCCCCCTAAATTCCCAATTTTTCCCCCCTAAATTCCCACATTTTCCCCCCTAAATTCCCAATTTTTTCCCCCTAAATTCCCACATTTTCCCCCCTAAATTCCCACATTTTCCCCACTTTTTCCCAATTTTTTTCCCCCTAAATTCCCACATTTTCCCCCCTAAATTCCCAATTTTTTCCCCCTAAATTCCCAATTTTTCCCCACTTTTTCCCAATTTTTTCCCCCTAAATTCCCAATTTTTTCCCCCTAAATTCCCACATTTTCCCCCCTAAATTCCCAATTTTTTCCCCCTAAATTCCCACATTTTTCCCCACTTTTTCCCAATTTTTACCCCTAAATTCCCACATTTTCCCCCCTAAATTCCCAATTTTTCCCCCCTAAATTCCTACTTTTTCCCCTCTCCAATCCCATTTTTTTTCCCTAAATTCCCACATTTTCCCCCCTAAATTCCCACATTTTTCCCACTTTTTCCCAATTTTTCCCCCCTAAATTCCCACATTTTTACCACTTTTTCCCAATTTTTTTCCCCCCTAAATTCCCAATTTTTTCTCTCCAATCCCAATTTTTTCCCCCTTCATTCCCAATGTTTTTCTTCTCCAATCCCACTTTTTTCCCCACTTTTCCCCAATTTTTTCCCCCTAAATTCCCGCATTTTTCCCCAATTTTTTTCCCTAAATTCCCAATTTTTTTCTCCTCCAATCCCAATTTTTCCCCCTAAATTCCCATTTTCCCCCCTACATTCCCATTTTTTTCCCATTTTCCCCCCATTTTCCCCCCATTTTTCCCCCTAAATTCCCATTTTTTCCCCATTTCCCCCCCAAATTCCCATTTTTCTCTCTCCCCCTTCAGCCCCAGCGGGAAAAAATTCCGGAGCAAGCCCCAGCTGGCCCGATACCTCGGGAATTCCGTGGATCTGAGCAGCTTCGACTTCCGCACGGGCAAAATGATGCCCAGCAAACTGCAGAAGAACAAGCAGCGCCTCCGGAATGATTCCATGAATCCCAACAAGGTTTGGAGGGGGAAAATTCCTGAAAAAATTCCCCAAAAAATTCCCAAAAAATCCCCAAAAATTCCTCAAAAAATCCTCAAAAATTCCCCCCAAAAATCTCCAAAAATTCCTCAAAAAATCCGATTTTTTCCCCAAAAAATCAGATTTTTTTGGCGAAAAAATCCCGTTTTTTTCCCCAGAAAAATCAGATTTTTTTCCCAATAAAATTGCCAAAAATTCCCAAAAAATCCCCCCAAAAATTCTCCCAAAAATTCCAAAAAAATCCCCGAAAAATTCCCAAAAAATCGCCAAAAATTCCCAAAAAAATCCTCAAAAATTACCCCAAAAAATTGCCAAAAATCCCCCAAAAATTCCCAAAAAAATCCCAAAAAATCGCCAAAAATTCCCAAAAAAATCCTCAAAAATTCTCAAAAAATCCCCAAAAAATCCTGAAAAAATTCCCAAAAAATCCCTAAAAATTCCCAAAAAATCCCCAAAAAATCCCTAAAAAATTCCCGAAAAATCCCCAAAAATTCCCAAAAAATGCCCAAAAAATCCCTAAAAAATTCACAAAAAAATTCCAAAAAAATCCCCAAAAATTCCTGAAAAAATCCGATTTTTTCCCCAAAAAATCTCATTTTTTTCCCCCAAAAATCCGATTTTTTTGGCGAAAAAATCCCGTTTTTTTCCCCAGAAAAATCAGATTTTTTTCCCAATAAAATTCCCAAAATTCACAAAAAAATTCCAAAAAAATCCCCCAAAAATTCCCCAAAAAATCCCTAAAAAATCCCTCAAAATTCCCCAAAAAATCCACAAAAATTCTCAAAAAAATCCTCAAAAATTACCCCAAAAAATTGCCAAAAATCCCCCAAAAATTCCCAAAAAAATCCCAAAAAATCGCCAAAAATTCCCAAAAAAATCCTCAAAAATTCTCAAAAAATCCCCAAAAAATCCTGAAAAAATTCCCAAAAAATCCCCAAAAATTTCCAAAAAAATCCCCCAAAATCCCCAAAAAATCCCCCAAAATTCCCCAAAAAATCCCCAAAAATTCCCCAAAATTCCCCTAAAATTCCCAAAAAAATCCCCCAAAATTCCCCTAAAAAATCCCCCAAAAATTCCCCAAAAATCCCCCAAAAACTCCAGAAGAACAAACAGCGCCTCCGGAATGATTCCATGAATCCCAACAAGGTTTGGAGGGGGAAAATTCCTGAAAAAATTCCCAAAAAAATTCCCAAAAAATGACCAAAAATTCCTCAAAAAATCCTCAAAAATTCCCCCCAAAAATCTCCGAAAATTCCTCAAAAAATCCGATTTTTTCCCCAAAAAATCAGATTTTTTGGTGAAAAAATCCCGTTTTTTTCCCCAGAAAAATCAGATTTTTTTCCCAATAAAATTGCCAAAAATTCCCCAAAAATTCCCCCAAAAATCCCCCAAAAAATCCCAAAAAATCCCAAAAAATTCTCAAAAATTACCTCAAAAAATTGCCAAAAATTCCCCAAAAATTCCCAAAAAATCCCCAAAAATTCCCCAAAAAATCCACAAAAATTCTCAAAAATTCCCCAAAAAATCCCCCAAAAATCCTCAAAAAATCCCTAAAAAGTTCTCAAAAATTACCCCAAAAAATTGCCAAAAATTCCCCAAAAATTCCCAAAAAATCCCCAAAAATTCCCCAAAAAATCCACAAAAATTCTCAAAAATTCCCCAAAAAATCCCCCAAAAATCCTCAAAAAATCCCTAAAAAATTCTCAAAAATTACCCCAAAAAATTGCCAAAAATCCCCCAAAAATTCCCAAAAAATCCTAAAAAAATCCTCAAAAAATCCCCAAAAATCCTCAAAAAATTCCCAAAAAATCCCAAAATAATCTTCAAAAATTCCCCAAAAAATCCCTAAAAATTCCCAAAAAATCCCAAAAAAATCCCTAAAAAATTCCCGAAAAATCCCCAAAAATTTCCAAAAAAATCCCCCAAAATTCCCAAAAAATCCTCAAAAATTCCCTAAAAAATTCCCCAAAAAATCCCCAAAAATTCCCCAAAAAATCCACAAAAATTCCCAAAAAATCCCCAAAAAATCCCCAAAAATTCCCCAAAAATCCCCCAAAAATCCCCAAAAAATCCCCAAAAAATTCCCAAAAAATTCCCTAAAAAATCCCCCAGAAATTCCCCAAAACTCCAGAAGAACAAGCAGCGCCTCCGCAACGATTCCATGAATCCCTACAAGGTTGGGAGGGGGAAAATTCCCGAAAAAATTCCCAAAAAATTCCTTAAAAATCCCTAAAAAATTCCTCAAAAATTCACAAAAAATTCCCAAAAAATCTCCAAAAATTCCTGAAAAAATCTGATTTTTTCCCCAAAAAATCTCTTTTTTTTCCCCAAAAAATCCGATTTTTTTGGCGAAAAAATCCCGTTTTTTTCCCAGAAAAATCAGATTTTTTTCCCAATAAAATCCCCAAAAATTCCCCAAAAAATCCCCCCAAAATTCCAAAAAAATCCACAAAAATTCACCAAAAAATCCCCCAAAAATTCCCAAAAATCCCCCCAAAATTCCCAAAAAAATCCCCAAAAAATCCCCAAAAATTCCCCCAAAAATCCCCCAAAATTCCCCAAAAAATCCCCAAAAATTCCAAAAAAATCCCTTAAAAATTCCCCAAAATTACCCCAAAATTCCCCAAAAAATTCCCCAAAAAATTCAAAAAAATCCCCAAAAAATCCCCAAAAATTCCCAAAAAATCCCCAAAAAATCCCCAAAAATTCCCCAAAAATCCCCCAAAAATCCCCCAAAAATCCCCAAAAAATCCCCAAAAAATCCTCAAAAATCCCCCAAAAATCCCCCAAAACTCCAGAAGAACAAGCAGCGCCTCCGGAACGATTCCATGAATCCCAACAAGGTTTGGAGGGGGAAAAATTCCCAAAAAAATTCCCAAAAATCCCTAAAAAATTCACCAAAAAATCCCCAAAAATTCCCAAAAAATCCCTAAAAAATTCACAAAAAAATTCCAAAAAATTCCGGAAAAAATCTGATTTTTTCCCCAAAAAATCCGATTTTTTTGACGAAAAAAATCCCATTTTTTTCCCCAGAAAAATCAGATTTTTATCCCAATTAAATCCCCAAAAAAATCCACAAAAATTCCAAAAATCCCCCAAAAATTCCCCAAAAAATCCCTAAAAAATCCCTCAAAATTCCCCAAAAAATCCACAAAAATTCTCAAAAATTCCCAAAAAATTCCCAAAAAAATCCCCAAAAATTCCCCAAAAAAATCCTCAAAAAAATCCCCAAAAATTCCCCATAATCCCCCCCAAAAATTCCCCAAAAATTCCCCAGAAAATTCCCAAAAAATTCATCAAAAATTCCCCTAAAATTCCCAAAAATCCCCCAAAAACTCCAGAAGAACAAGCAGCGCCTCCGGAATGATCAGATTTTTTTCCCAATAAAATTCCCAAAAATTCCCCAAAAAATCCCCCAAAAATTCCAAAAAAATCCACAAAAATTCACCAAAAAATCCCCCAAAAATTCCCAAAAATCCCCCCAAAATTCCCAAAAAAATCCCCAAAAAATCCCCAAAAATCCCCCCAAAAATCCCCCAAAATTCCCAAAAAAATCCCCAAAAATTCCAAAAAAATCCCTTAAAAATTCCCCAAAATTACCCCAAAATTCCCCAAAAAATTCCCAAAAAATTCAAAAAAATCCCCAAAAAATCCCCAAAAATTCCCAAAAAATCCCCAAAAAATCCCCAAAAATTCCCCAAAAAATCCCCAAAAATTCCCCAAAAAATCCCCCAAAAATCCCCCAAAAATCCCCAAAAAATCCTCAAAAATCCCCCAAAAATCCCCCAAAACTCCAGAAGAACAAGCAGCGCCTCCGGAACGATTCCATGAATCCCAACAAGGTTTGGAGGGGGAAAAATTCCAAAAAAAATTCCCAAAAATCCCTAAAAAATTCACCAAAAAATCCCCCAAAATTCCCCAAAAATCCCTAAAAAATTCACAAAAAAATTCCAAAAAATTCCGGAAAAAATCTGATTTTTTCCCCAAAAAATCCGATTTTTTTGGCGAAAAAATCCCATTTTTTTCCCCAGAAAAATCAGATTTTTTTACCAATAAATCCCAAAAAATTCCCAAAAATCCCCCAAAAATTCCCAAAAAAATTCCCCAAAAAATCCACAAAAAATCCCCCAAAAATTCCAAAAAAATCCCCAAAAATCCCCCAAAAATTCCCAAAAAATCCCCCAGAAATTCCCCAAAACTCCATGAATCCCAACAAGGTTTGGGGGGCAAAATTCCTGAATTTCCAGCTGCTTATTCCCAGAAAATGTAATTTGGGAATGCTGGGAATGGCCTGAGGAATTTTGGAGGGGAAAAATTGGGATTGGAGGGGGAAAAGTGGGAATTTAGGGGGGGGAAAATTGGGAATTTAGGGGAAAAAATTGGGATTGGAGAGGGGAAAAAAGTGGGAATTTAGGGGGAAAAAATTTGGGAAAAATGGGAAAAAAGTGGGAATTTAGGGGAAAAAAATTGGGATTGGAGAGGGGAAAAAAGTGGAAATTTAGGGGGGAAAAAATTGGGAATTTAGGGGGAAAAAAATTGGGAATTTAGAGAAAAAAATTCGGAATTTAGGGAAAAAAAAAAGGGAACTTGGGGGGAAAAAATTTGGGGAAAAGTGGGGAAAAAATGGGAATTTAGGGGGGAAAAATGGGAATTTAGGGGGGAAAAAAATGGGAAAAAGTGGGAAAAAAGTGGGAATTTAGGGAAAAAAATTGGAAATTTAGGGAAAAAAATTGGGAATTTAGGGAGAAAAAAGTGGGAATGGAGGGGGGAAAAATTGGGATTGGAGGGGGAAAAAATCGGGAATTTATGGGGAAAAAAATCGGGAATTTATGGGGAAAAATGGGAATTTAGGGGGGAAAAAAATTGGGAATTTAGGAGGGAAAAAATTGGGAAAAAGGGGGGAAAAATTGGGAATGGAGGGGGGAAAAAATTGGGAATTTAGGGAAAAAAAGTGGGATTGGAGAGGGGAAAAAAGTGGGAATTTAGAGGGAAAAAGTGGGGAAAAGTGGGAAAAAAAGTGGGAATTTAGAGAAAAAAATTGGGAATGGAGGAGAAAAAAATTGGGAATGGAGGAGAAAAAAATTGGGGAAAAATGGGAAAAAAGTGGGAATTTAGGGGGGAAAAAATTGGGAAAAAAAGTGGGAATTTAGGGAAAAAAATTGGGAAAAAGTGGGAAAAAATTGGAAATTTAGGGAAAAAAAATGGGAATTTAGGGGGAAAAATTGGGATTAGAGAGGTAAATTCAGGGAATAAAATAATGAGGATTAATGCTGTTTATTCCCAATTTTTTCCTGCTTGTTCCCAATTTTTTTCTGCTTATTCCTGACTTTTT